>NC_139642.1:8006235-8063735 GCF_964638095.1 Poromitra crassiceps
CAGGGGCAACCACGATTTAACATGCAACAAAATATGTACAGCAGCAAACAGCAAAATATACACCAAATAAATGTTTTAATACTTGTTGTGAGTGACATATATGTGACATTTTATTGCTGTTACAATCGAAACGATGTTACTAATTACCAGTCGGAACCTACGTGATGCATGCTGCACGTGCGGTATGTTTAACGAGTACTGACTGGGACAGGTGGGGCTGCTCGCACACAATCACAGCGGCTGCAAGACGCAAGAAGAACCTCGTCCGCCCGCAGCCCCGCACAGAAACAAAGGACGAGGAAATTGTCATTGAGGTGAAATACCCGTGCGTCTTTGAACGGGACGGAAAACGAATGCTATACTGCAAAGCATGGAGCCTACAACAAGCGCTTAGGTCTCATATGCTTCCCGCATCGGCGAGTGTCCACACGGAAAAGTTAGTTAAATCAGCAGACGCGCCCCTCCACAAGGCTGCTGTGCAGACAGTTTTCGCCTGGCTGTGCACACCCCGAATTGTGTAACTACGTGGACGCGGCTGGGCGGACAAAGTGGAGTTTTCAAGACTCCAGCTCACTTCCGCGAGCAGAAACCCACACACAGTGTATAAACGCTCCACACGTTTCCTCGTCAAGATTCAGTGTCTCTCATTTCCGTGCGACAGCCCAAACTTCAAGCATAATTCCAGCATAACGCTATACTGCAAAGCATGTAGCCTACAACAAGCCTACAACATACACCTCGACCAGGACATCCTTCAAAAACGTTTTACCACCGCGTATATGTGCTGAGAAATGATTTGCATCCCTGGCCTGTCAGCCTCTCATACGGGGTGAGAGAGAGAGGGATTGCAGGGCCGCTTCTGGGCCTTTTGGGGCCCTATGCAACATCAGAGTGGGGGCCCCAAACCACTGTCATCAAAGTATCCCTGAATGAACATGAGGAGGGCAGGCCCGGCGTTAGGGGCGGGCCTGACCGGGCCGGGCCTGACCGGGCAGGGCCTGACCGGGCCGGGCCCCCCCATTTAACAAACTGGCCCCCCCATTCAATTTTTTTTTTTTTTTTTTTTTTTTTTGTTGCTAAAAACGTTTTTCTGTTTTAAAGTTTAACATGGAATCTGGCTGTCATTAGGCATTGATTAACTCAATGCTATTGCTAACTGTTACTTTGAACATCCATTTGCAATGATTCTGGCTGGATATTAACTATTGTAAATTTGTCACAATGAATGCAATTTGTGCACAATGTGTAAATACACTTAATATTAATTGTTTAGGCCTAATTATTTGTAAAGTCACAACACATTAGAGATGTGTGTAGTTCTTCACAGATTTAGCCTCTTCATTTTGCTCTCAAATGCACCAGGTTGACGAATTTTACTTTAAAATGTACAAAATCTTCTTCCGGGGGAGAATCCCCCCGGACCCCCCTTGGGTAGCTTGGCCCCCCCAAGCTAGGGGCAGGCCCCCTCTGTAACTTGGGTCTGGAGCCGGGCCTGGAGGAGGGTAGGCTACTTAATTATCAATAACGCTTTTAATTAATAAATTAAGCACAATATGAACAATAACTGTTGAAAAATATATGAAAATGAAAGTTCACAAATATTAGTTAAATCCTTTCAGTGCAAATGCATTATAAAAACAAAAAATAAGATTTGTTTAGAAAACGAAATGACACAAATTTATTATTATTATTATTATCATTATTACTACTACTACACCCGGTGCGCACACTGAATAGGCCTATTATACTATACTATAGATTATTATACTTACTTTTCTGTCACATCGTCATTATTAAGCCGGCTTATGACTGCATAGTATCTTAATTACTCAAAATATAAAGCGACTAAAATTGGGCAACCATATTTTTATTCAGGCAACCAAAAGCTCTTGCCAGGTTGCCCCTCCGGCAACCACTTTTAAAAGTTAACGTCGAGCCCTGGTATAGTGTCAAAACCTCTATGTACTTGCGATATGTGGCTGTGTATGGCACTATATGCCCAAGACAATTTTCCCCTCTGGGACAATAAAGTTCATCTAATCTCATCTCATCATCTCATCGTCTCAGTGGAGTGACAGTGATCAGCTGGAGAGGATGGGGAGTGGTTAATGTAAATGAGCAGCTATTTGTTCACTCCCCCATTAACTGGCTGCCTCAGGTGTGAAAAACTTCTCCAACTTTGAGGGCCGATTTCTCAGCGTCTTACTTTCCAGAGTGTGAACAATCAAATAAGCATGGGCTCTATCGTCCCACTGGCCTTAAATGAACGCTTAGCGCCAGGTGCAGCCCATATTAGTGGGCGTGGCCATGTCAGCGCTACATGTGGCCTTAAGCATTATAACCATGCCTTTTAAGCGTAGAATTATTCACAATGTGCTCATTGGAGAAGTGCAGTAAACAAATCACAATGTCCCTTTCATGTTCCATTCCACGGAGCGATCCAATCCGATCAGAAAAGCCCAAAGCGCTCTGAGCTTCCCCCCTGCCTCTTTCATCCCCGTCTGTCTCCATATATATTATTCCACATTATTATGCTTCTCAAACCAATCTTACTGCAGTTTAAATACAGCAAGCATGTAAATACACTACTACACTATAGCAAGATCAATGTGACAATAATGTTCTACACGCATCGGCTAGAAAAATATAACCTATTCCTGGATGTCATGATGAGATTAGATTGGTGAAAGTTTGGGCAGAATGATATCGTTTTCTCTCGTTACCTTTTCTTCTCCCCCACGTCACTGCACAGGTAGGATGATGCAACAGCCTCTGAATGACACGGGCTCAAAACTACGGTATAACAACTTTTTTTTTTAATCGGTCATTGTGCCTGTCTGACGCACGAGAGGGAGTGAGAGAGAGAGAGTGAGATGGCAGAGGAGAGCTGCGCGCAATTACGCACAATAATATGCACACTGAATAAGGCCTGGTTTTGAAAAGCGCTAAACGTTAAATTAACGCCAGTGGGGAAGATAGCGTTAGGCCGGTATTTAAGGCCAAAACGCCCATTCTGGCCTATTCCGGCACTGCGCCCCACCTCTTCGGCGTAAAGTGCATTTCGGGGCCTAAAAACATGATACTACCTTCCAGAGGCAGGCACAAAGCGTGTTTTTTTGCGTTTAACGCCAGTTTAGTGCCTAAGGCCAGTGGGAAGATAGGGGCCATTATCTCCTTCAATTCTTTTCAGATTACAATGTGTGACACATCATTTGAAAGCTTACAGTCTGCCATTTCAGAATCTGTAAAAAACTGAAAAATGACCTCGCCCTACTTGTGGGTCAAAACGCCAGCAGCTGTCACATATGTGGTTTGGGACAAGTGACACAAATGAGACTTGGAGCACCCAGACTCATAAAACCAATATGGATAGAATCATTAATAGGTCATTAAAGTTCACAAATCGGATTTGGCCTCCTAGTCTGAACATGGCCTCAGAGATCCATAGTTATATATGTAACTATCATTCTATATTCACGACATTGGTTACTTGGCGAAGGTGCACGGCCCTAGTGGCAACAGCACTGTCTTAACTGACAGCCATTTCAGAACCACCTGTCCCAGAGCCATGAATGGGGGCTGGCAGAGGCCCATAAGCACCAGCGGCAAGTCCAATGAAGGGAACCTCTATACCTGTGGGGGTCATTCCCGCCGAGCCCCCCCTCAGGAAATGGCCCATGATGAAGAGATCCAGAAGGCAGCAGCCACACTGCAGGAAAAATGCCCCAATGTGACCATCAATGAGGATGCATTGTTTGACGAGGTTACTGCCCTGCAAGGGTTCCTAAAAGGGGGATCGCTTGAAGAATGGAAAAGATCTGAGACACCGCTTAGTGAGAGATGGAGCACAGTGGTTACCCACTTCCAACAGAATGAGATCCCACACACTAACCTGGCTAGATTCGCATCTGTTATCATGTGCTTACCTGGAAGCAATGCACCAGTCGAGCGAGTGTTCTCCCAAATGAATGATATATGGACAACAGCAAGAAATAGGTTCACTGTTCCTACCATCAAGGCCATGCTTATTGTGAAGACCAACTTCAACCTCACCTGCCAGGAGTTCATGGAGAAGCTGGCCAAAGACAGAGCAATCCTGAAGAAAATACATTCTTCTAAGAAATATACAGATTAATTAGGTTGGTACTGTATAAGTATATTACAAATCTAATTTATTTAGTATGTTAGCCAAGTATTTCACATACTATTGTCTCCGTTTCATTCATTTCATTTCATCATAAATAGGCAGTGGATTTACATGAATTTACAGTCAGAGTTAGATAAGAGTTGAATTGAATGTACATGAAATTTACAGGCTAAGTTAAATGGGCATCAATGTGCAGGGAATTTACATCAATTTACCAGTCAGTTACCCCCACACACAGAGTTTGTGTGTGTGTGGGGGGGGGGGGGGTTGTTTGTGAGGCCCTTGGCGGAAGGGGTTTTCGGGCCTTGTTGGTGAGGCTGATGGCGGTCTTGTGGCGGGTGGTTCTGGTCTTGGCAGACCTCAGTCTCTTGCCGTGGGGGAGTGTCTTAAAGAGTTTGTGTGAGTATAATTGTCACGCATTGTTTATAACTTAAGCCGCCGGCATGACTCGCTTCACGTTTCCTCTTGTCAGCTCTCCCTCTCAAGGTAGAGCTCTGTCACACTCAGGAAGGGAGGGGGAATCACATGGATACGTCAAACGCGTCAAACCGCGTCAGAGACACCCGTCCCCAGCAACCAACCCGAGCAGCTGGCGAAACATGGCCGCCTCCAGTGTGGCTGTTGACAGTTTCAAATGATAACAAAACCACTATTGCAATTTGCAATACATGTCCCGCAAGGTTTCTGAGATTAGGGGAAAGTCTGAGCTGGCGTTACGCTAAACCAAACGTGGGGAGGAGGGAGCGGATTTGTTTGGCGTTAACGTTAGCTGTTGTGGTGGATAACGTTAGCTAGCTGGTTGTGGCTACCTAGTTCAGCAGGCAGCGCTCCACAAGCTTGTTGTGACCAAAATCCCTGCATTTAAAGCACTTCATACTCCCAGCGCTGGCATAAACAATAGAGAACCTCATGCATTACTCAAAATGAAACGTCCAGGGTTTGTGTCTCCAAAAGCAACTAACGCTAACGTTACATGCTAGGTAACATGAAGCTAACGTAGCTAGCTGCGGGGCAGTCATGATCTATAAGGAAAACGAATGCGCACATTTACATAAAAGTCAAGATCACATAGTGTCTTTTCTTTAATCTAGAGGCATCATTTTTCAGTCAAAAGTGAAACGACACAGATATGATGGCGTATAGTGAGGCTTTCCATGCCTCACTATTGAACTGGCCCCAATGCAAAATTCAGACAGCTTATATGTTGCCGGTAACGTCATGCCAATAAGAGTCTAAATTACTACCGTAAAACTTCTAATAGGGGCCCTCCCCCCAATTGCCGCCGAGTCTCCAATAACCGCAGGGGGTCCAACTCAATTCTGCACATAAGTGCCGGTCTTCCCATAACAGCCGGGAGCAATTATTAGATTTTTTCTTTTCAGTTATCCCAATACACACACTAAAGGAGAAAAACAGCAAAAAGCCAACGCGTCTCCCACCCTGCCAGACGAACTCAACGCGTTCTACGCCAGGTTCAACCCCTCTGCCAGAGCGCCTCCCCTCCTCCCCCCCCTCCTCTCCTACCCCCCTCCTCCCTCAGCCACCTCTCACCACCACCACCCCTCCTCCCCCCGCCCCTCTCTCCTCCCCCCCACCCCCCCCCCTGCCACCCCTCCCCCCCTCTACAACAACATTTGTTGAGCGATTATTGTTGAGCGATTATTAGATTTTTTCTTTTCAGTTATCCCAATACACACACTAAACTGCGGTTAGGGTTAGAGGGGCATGCCCCTCTACAACAACATTTACGGTAATCACACGACAAAGAAGAACGAACACACGAAGAAGTCCGAACCGAACACACAAGATGAGAGCTATCAAGCTACAATGGCGGACACACCTAACGTTAGCACAGACACACCTAACGTTAGCACAGACACAGACAAGTCACCTAATGTCAGTGCAGATGAGGCACCTAATGCAGACGAAACCCACAACGCAGATCTGAATGCAGCAAAATGCACCTCAAGGTCTAGGAAAGAAAAAGAATAAGAAGTACGATGTTAAGTTCAAACTGGCAGCGGTGGCATATGCACAGCAGACCTCTGGTGAGGCTGCAGCCAAGCACTTCAGCGTCGATCCTAAGCGGATCCGAGAATGGAAGAAAAACAAAGCCGAACTTGTAACGTTGGCCGAGGGGAACCCCAAGCGGGCTCGTTTGAGTGGAGCAGGGCGGAAGAAGGCCAGCGAGGAAGTGGAGGTGAAACTGCATGACTGGTAGGGGTGGGGGGAAAAATCGATTCACCTAAGTATCGCGATTTTTAATGTCACGATTTTTTGGATCGATCTTTTATTCCAGAATCGATAATCGCAATTTTTTTTTTTTTTTTTTTTTTTTTTTTTGTGCTTGCAGTCAGGCCACTCACTGAACAGCAGGCCAGGCGCCGCCTACTGGTTTACTAGTGGTTTTATTACTTTATTAGTTAGTCTGAAGTAATAATTACCCTTCAGGGTTAAAGTGGGTGCATCTCATTGTAAAATTGGACTTCAAACGGCCCAAATCTGGCTTCAAACGGCCCAAATTTCACGCGCGTTGGCCCATATCGGCCTGGCCTGCTTGATATCTAATGCCCGGCCTGAATTATGATCCCAGTCCGCCCCTGTTTTTAACTATATCGCCCAGCCCTACTCATGATATATAATATACAGTCTCTAGTGTATGATTCAACTTTTCCCATGTTCTAATCTAGTGTAAAAAAGCAAACAAACTGAAAAAATAAAAGAAAAAAATAAACAAAAATCGCAAAAAATCGTAATATCGAATCGCAATAATCGTAGAATCGCAATACTTAAGAATCGCAATATAAATCGAATCGGCACCCAAGAATCGTGATAGTATCGAATCGGGAGATAAGTGAATCGCCACAGCCCTAATGACTGGATCTATCAGAGGCGAGCGTGTGGCAACAGAGTTTCAAGGAAAATGATCAGGGCAAAAGCCAAGGAGATCTACGCTTCTGCAACTGACAAGCTAGACGGGGAAGTGTTCCATGCCAGTGGCGGTTGGGTGGATAAATTCCTCAAGCGTAACAACTTTTCTGTGAGGAGATGTACCACCGTGGCCCAAAAGGACGAGAGTACGGACACGGAGAAGCTTGTTAATTTCCTTGTGTTTTCAACTCGAATGATTGAGAGCAAGAAGATCCAGGCTAAAGACATCATAGCCATGGATGAAACGGCCGTGTGGTTCGATATGGTCGGATCGAGCACAGTGAATCAAAGAGGGGCCAAGACGGTAACGTTGAAAAGCACAGGCCATGAGAAGAGCCATCTGACTGTCGTGTTGGCTGCAAAGGGAGACGGCACTAAGCTGAAGCCTTACGTGGTGTTTAAGGCTGCTGTCAGGGATGTCAAAGCGATGCAGAGCATTGCTGGTGTTGTCATAGCATCATCGAAGAATGGGTGGATGAATGACGATTTAACACACTGGCTGCAGAAAGTCGTCGGGAGATTCAGCTTCACGCAGCGGCTCCTTGTGTGGGATTCATACAGATGCCACATCAGCCAAGCGACCAAGGCTGAATTGAGAAGAGGAGGATACAAGATCCAATCAGCTGTGATCCCTGGGGGGTGTACCAAACACATCCAGGCACCAGATGTCATGTGGAACCAACCATTCAAAGCCCATCTCAAAGCATCTTATGATGACTGGATGGCTGCTGACACTGACAAAGAGTACACTCGGGGGGGGAACTTATGAGCCCCTTCCCATCGTCTGTTGGTGAGCTGGGTCCAGAGAGCTTGGGACATGCTGGATGTAGCCATGATGAAGAAATCATTCAAGCTAGGCTACGTGTGTGTGTGTGTGTGTGTGTGTGTGTGTGTGTGTGTGTGTGTGTGTGTGTGTGTGTGTGTGTGTACGTGGTAGCCTAGTACATAGTACATGGTAATTAATTTGCTGATTGTATTATCCTTCAAGGTGTGTGGGCTGATGGCTGATGGCAGCGAGGATGGAGAGATCCACTGTTTCAAGCCAGGGATGCCATGTGAGGCAGGAAGGGAGATGCTGAGGAGGGCAAGGGGGCAGGAGGAGGTTGATGAGGTGGAGGAGGAAGTGGACGAGGAAGAGGAGTTCAATAATGAACTGTTGATTGAGGAAGAGGATGATGAGGGTGTGGTTGAGGAGGAGGAGGAGGAGGAGGACTAGAGGCCATATTACAATTGTGGTTTGTTTGTGTGTGAGGGAGGTCTACCATACTTGAATTTTATTGCTGCTCTTTGTTTTGTTTTACAGATAGGTGCTGTTTTATTTAAAAAGAAAGAAAGAGGATACTGTATTTTATTTTTTGTATTACTGTACTGTACGGTATGGTGTATTTTACAGTATACGGTACATTTGTTGCACTAATTGTTGCATGTTACTACCTTTATTTTATATATTTGTTGCACTAGGTACATTTAGACTTAGAGGCATGTTCACAATTGCCTGTACCCACCCTCTACTGTTACTGAGCATTACCGTACTGTATTTCATTTTATATATTTGTTGCACTAGGTACATTTAGAGGCATGTTCACAACTGCCTGTACCCACCCTCTACTGTTACTGAGCATTTTGATACTTTTTGATACTTCTGACCAGGAATTCTGTACAAAAAATAATAATCGCCTGGGTCCATTTGGTACAATAAAGAAATAACCGCCTCCCCCCAATTGCCGCCTGGTCTCCTTTAACCGCCTGGGGTCAAACTCGATTCTGCATAATAAACGCCCGGGCCCTTATTGGCAGTTTTACGGTATGCCTTTTATGTTTTATCTGCAGACTAAGCAGCTAGGCTTTTGGTTCTATAAAAGCCATTATTTTTTGTATTGACTATTGAGTGATACACTTTACTAAAACAATCATATTATATCAGAAGTGTTGTTTGTGTTCACAATAGTGATGTCAGATTTGCTTAGGTCAGAGCTATGGAATATTAAATCATCCATCTTTGCTCACTACAAATGTTATCCATGTTATTTCCATGATATTCTAATTTTTTGGAAGGGATCTGTACAGTACATGCTTTGAATTCCTTAGTTTTAGCTATGCTATGCAGTGTTCTAAGCAGACCGGATGGTATGCAGCAGATGGTTTTTGTTTTGTGGAAATAAATGATCCACCAGTTGTTGAGGTCAAAGAGAGAAGTTGTCCCTCTCTATGTTCCTGCCACTCTACACAACACACCAGTATTTCCCATTAATTACCTAGGCCACCATAGTCTAATTTGTGGTAAAATGTGCCAGATAACTAGTAACCATTGTAAACTGCTTCTTTTTCAATTGTTGAAAAATCACAAAGTTCTTCATAGATCTAGCCTCTTACTTTTGCTCTCAAAGTGCACCAGATTGATGCATTTTACTGTAAAATGTACACAATTTTCTAAAAGCTGGGGGGGGGACAGCCCCCCCTGGGCCCCCCTACCGGACCTGAAAATGTCCCCGATTTTCATTTGAGAAATCTGGTCACCTTAGGATAGCGCCTGTCGGAACATAGGGCCCTGTGTCTCATAACTCCTAGTGAGTGGTCCGCAATACTTGTTGTATATACCGAATTGTTTTCATGCTGTTGTTGTATTGAGGAGTGACACATAAATACACTTTTCTACTCTACTACTCTGCCTAGTACAGTAAATTAGCTGTACAGAATCATCCATTCAAAACAGGTGTTTCTCTCCATTCAAAACAGGTAGCTGTTAAAGTTACGCCTGGGACACACCAAAAACGTCTCCTTGCAGATATCTTGCTTAAACAATTAAGTGGATTGATGAAATGGTAGGCTATGTTGCTGGTTTGATGTCATTTTAAGTTTCAAATTAATTCTTGAATTATTTTTGTTAAATATGCTTGGTAACTAGTAAATAAAAAGCATTTACAGATTGTTTTGCATGGATATGAATACAGGTGTGCGTTCAGATTTTGGCTTGACCTTTGGTGTGCATTAGCCACAAAAAGTTTGAAAACCACTAGCCTCAACGCACGACTCATCAGTCATTATTCCTTCAGTCTCGGATGCGCGGGTCCTATAGGACGAATCAGCGTGACGTCACTTGCCACCCAGAAATGCGGAACCCCGCGGCAGTTAATAGTAGGGGAGAGCCGGTACCAACGGAGCAGCGGGATGGTTGCAGCACGGACCCTTTATCGCGTTACACAACGTATTCCGGAATTTCCGGCGACGTCATCATCACCATCACGCCGCCAAAACGACACAGTTGAATTATTTCCCAATTCAGATCCGTATTGACGGAGATATCCTCAATTTACTTCGTTTTTACGCTTTTTCACTTGGTAAGTAAAACATTGTGTTTTCTGTTGTTTTCCGTTTGTACGGCTATGTTTATTCGTTACCGATTGTAAATGTATTTCATCTGCTAGGGTAATCTGTTGGCTATCTACCAGTGGTGGTTTCATGGCAAATGGAGACTTCTCCTTTGTGTTAGCTAGCAAAACGTTGAGGGAGACGGTCGCGGGATGAACGGGGCATTGTGGCTGTCTGTTGCTCTGTTATTAAAGATGTATTTATTTCGCTGCTGTTTGCAGAGAATGCCAAGGGTGAGGATCAGAACGACCTCAAGAGGTCTCTACCCTCCTGATGCCTTTCCCTTAGCATATCAGGCTGTGCTAGGTGGGCAATCCGTTCGTGGGGCTGCAAAAGCTCACGGTGTTCCTCCAACAACTCTGGAGAGATACATACAAAGGAAAGCCACCGACAGCAATGCAGCATTACCAGGCTACAAGGGCCACAACAAGGTCTTCTCTGCAGAACAAGAGGCTGTCCTGAGGGATTACCTACTTAAGGCTTCAGAGATTTATTATGGTCTCAGTCCTAAAGCGGTAAGATTAGATGATGTTCAAAGAAAAATAAATGAAATGAAATAAATTATTCATAAATAAATAATAGGTGTAAGTTTATCAGGTAAAAAAGAAAAAACAGTTCACAAGACAAAAATGTTAAAAGTTGCATAATTGCAAAAGTGCATAATTTAATATAGGCTAATGATAGAGATATAAGGCTACAGTTCATGAGTTAAAATTTAGCATATTCATATATTATTCATATTCATATATTCATAAATAAGTTAAAAGATAATTGTGTTAAAAACTATGTCTGCTAGATATATTAGGCTATATAGTTAATTGATTAATATTTTAAATAATTCTTATGGCCCTTTGATGTCACCAGGTCCGTAGGCTTGCCTTCCAGCTGGCCAAGATGCATGGGTGTGGTTATCCCAAACCCTGGGATGCCAGCGAGATGGCTGGGAAGGACTGGTTCACCAGTTTCCTGGAGCGGAATCCGGCGCTGTCAATCCGGCGTCCTCAGGCCACCAGCCTTTCCAGAGCCACCAGCTTTAATCCTACAAATGTAGGACATTTCTTCTCCAACCTGTCCAAAGTCCTCGCCAAACACCATTTCGAAGCCAAAGATATCTGGAATGTCGACGAGACGAGCACCGTCACTGTCCAAGTTCCAGATAAAATCCTTGCCAGCCGAGGAAGGAAGCAGGTTGGAGCAATGACGTCTGCAGAGAGAGGGACTTTGGTCACCATGGCTTTGGCGGTCAATGCACAAGGTAACAGTATCCCACCACAATTTGTCTTTCCCCGAAAGAATTACAAGGATCACTTTGTGCGGGACGGGCCCACAGGCTGTATCGGCACCTGTAGCGGGTCAGGGTGGATGCAGGAGAAGGACTTTGTTGTTTTCCTAAGGCACTTTGTACATCACACCAGAGCATCCCGCGAATCAAAAGTGCTTTTGCTGCTGGATAATCATGTCTCTCACCTCTCGCTGGAAGGCATTGATTACTGCAGAGCAAACGGTGTTGTGCTGCTGTCTTTCCCCCCCCACTGCTCCCACAAGCTCCAGCCTCTAGATCGGAGCGTCTACGGCCCCCTGAAAAGGTACATAAATACCGCTATGGATCGCTGGATGATGGGAAATCCTGGGAAAACTATGTCCATTTATGATTTGCCAGGTAGGATTTTTTAAGATTTATTTATTCAAAAATATCAACATATTTGCACTCTTACCAAGAAGTGGGCCATGTAAAATGTAAATATGCAGGATGTAGCCACCATGCTAATTTTGTTCTCTTTGTCTGTATGTTTGTATGTTGTCCCAGGTATTGTAAAAACAGCTCTTCCATCTGCTGCTACCCCGTCAAACATCACTGCCGGCTTCAGGTGCACCGGTGTTTGGCCGTACAACCCAAACATCTTTGGTGAGAGGGATTTTGCACCTGCCTATGTGACAGACAGACCAGCACCACCTGCCCCAGAGGAGTCTGCACCAACCGCCAGTCCTTCCCACTCCACTGCTGAGGCCCACGCCACCGCTCAACCCCACGCTACTGCTCTGGCCGTCACCGCTCAAGTCCACGCTGCTCCTCGGGCCGTCACCGCTCAACCCCACGCTACTGCTCTGGCCGTCACCGCTCAAGTCCACGCTGCTCCTCGGGCCGTCACCGCTCAACCCCACGCTACTGCTCTGGCTGTCACCGCTCAAGTCCATGCTGCTCCTCGGACCGTCACCGCTCAAGTCCACGCTGCTCCTCGGGCCGTCACCGCTCAACCCCACGCTACTGCTCTGGCTGTCACCGCTCAAGTCCATGCTGCTCCTCGGACCGTCACCGCTCAAGTCCACGCTGCTCCTCGGGCCGTCACCGCTCAACCCCACGCTACTGCTCTGGCTGTCACCGCTCAAGACCACGCTGCTCCTGATGCCGCCACCGCTCAACTCCACGCTACTCCTCAGGGTGCCACCGCTCAACTCCACGCTGCTCCTAAAGCCACTGATGATTTCAGTCCGGAGGTGCTCCGGCCTTTCCCGAAGGCTGAACCTAGGAAGCAAGAGAGAAGGGGGAGAAAAAGATCAACCGCCATCCTAACGGACACCCCTGTAAAAGAAGCCTTGGAAGAGGAAAAGAGGGTGTCGATGTCAAAGGTAAAAAGAAAGTTACCTGTAGGGCCTGCCAACAAGTCTGCAAAATCCAGCAAGCCTGCCAACAAGTCTGCCGGGGCATCCAAGCCTGCAAACAAGTCTGCCGGGGCATCCAAGCCTGCCAACAAGTCTGCCGGGGCATCCAAGCCTGCAAACAAGCCTGCCAACAAGTCTGCCGGGGCATCCAAGCCTGCAAACAAGTCTGCCGGGGCATCCAAGCCTGCCAACAAGTCTGCCGGGGCATCCAAGCCTGCCAACAAGTCTGCCGGGCCTGCCAGTGATGAGGAGGAAACAGAATGCCCCATCTGTGGTGAAAATGACTATTTCACCAGGCCTGGTGAATGTTGGGTACAGTGCATTCTCTGTCAGCAGTGGGCACACGAAGCATGCACAGATGGAGAGCAGCGTTATATCTGCCACATCTGTTATGATTCCGAATAAGCTGCAGGAGTCATGCCCCCTATTTATTTTTTTATCAACGCTATTCTGATATTGTTATTGTTATTAGGCCTAGCCTAGTTGTTTTTCGAATGTCCAGAACTCATAACTGTAGCCTATTGTAGTTACACTTTCCAGTTTATGGTTGCACTTTGTAATATTTGAAAAAATGTCCAATGTTTATAAGAATGTTTTCTGAATCGCCTTTCAGACTTGAAATGTTCCAGTTTATGGTTGCACTTTATTTTGATAAGCTGTTTGAAATTTGTAGGACCTACAATGTTCATAAAAATGTTTTCTGGATCGCCTTTCACACTTGAAACTTTACAGTTTATGGTTGCACTTTATTTTTGATAAGCTGTTTGTAATTGCACTTGATTTTTGATATTTGAAAGTTCTCAATGTTTACAAGAATGTTTTCCAAATCGCCTTTACCACTTGAAACTTCCCAGTTTATGGTTGCACCTTTTAAAATGTTTACAATGTTTATGAAAATGTTTTCTTTATCGCCTTTCATAGCCGACTTGAAACTTGAATATAGCCTATAGGCCAAGGCTAAGTTATGCTGCTAGAAGACCAAAACATTTCCCACAGACATTAGTTTCAGCCTGGTATTGTTTTGTTTTCATGTGTTTCTGTTTACATGTTCTCTATGCAAGAGGAAAAGTTAATCTAAAGCCTTCCAGGCGTGAGCTGTTGCACTGATTTTGAATCAAATAGCCTACATCACACTGTAAATAAATATTTGTGCACCATCTTTCAGTAGCCTTTAATATGGACTGATGTTCTAAACAAGTGACTGAATGAAAATGCCCTTGATCAGTTTTAGGCTACTTAATTGATTGTCTTTGTGTCTATAGGTATACCACTGACATTAATAGGTTAATGGTTAAAAAAATGTATCTGAAATAATGTGCTTTAAGTGAAGCCTTTCTGGTCTATTTCTTTAATTGATCACCTTTGTGTTTAGGCCTAGGGCAGTGATTCTCTCCCTTTTCCATACCAATGACCCCTAAATTAGTCTAGTAGCCTCAGGCCATGGACCCCCATTTGATTAGCCTACATTTTGTCTCTGACCCAAATAGCCTATGAGAATGTTTTATTGTTAGGCTATATGATTTTGTCCAGAAGTCAATGACCAGTCTACCTTTAGCCTATTGTAGGTAGAGAGAGAACTATTATCAAAGCTGTCATTCTAATCTAGCCTAGGCTTTGTCTAATTGTGTTAACTTAAGCTATTCTAACTAAGATAAGGATGTTTAATTATCAATTTGCTGGAGCCTCCTCCTGGTCCCCGACCTCATGTTGAGAACCATTGAATCCTAGGCTACAACTGACATGGATAGGATAATGAATCAACTTAGCTCCAGCATGATTTGGAGATGGAGTGGACGTGATGTGTAAGCCTGGCCTGCACGAAGGTGAGTTTGGAGCATTAGACTAATTTAGAACAAACAATTTCAATTAATTGCGCCCGACTCGTTTCACGAAAATAGAAAAACACGGTTGCTAGTGGGAGAGGACAAGTGTATCTTGTTCACAATGAAGTCTCGTTACGGAAGGCGGTTTCCTCTCTGTGCAGAGAGGAAAATAGAAAAAAACGCCCCGTTCATCCCGGCTCTCCCCTATGAGTTGTGCCAAACAAACGTTAATATCTCAAAAACTATACATCACATCGCTTATATTTTGACATTCTGAGTGAGAGCAGAAGTAGCTCAAGAGTTTGATGTATAATGTCATGTTAAAGTTGTGTGAACTGTCACAGTGTTTAAAATATAAACAGAGTTAACTGGCTAGAGTCAGACACTCACGCTTGGGGCCACTTGTGCTCCATAGGGTTCCATTGCTGTTGCCGCCCAGTGTTGCGGTTTATTTACCAAAATGCTGCTCGGCTGATCCCTCATTGGGATGTCGGCAGCAATGGCTTCACGCGATATACACGTTATCAATCACAATAAAACTGTACCTACCTCAGACACAATGTTGCTATCCAACCCTACGGGGCCATGGTACTCCAAAATATTCCGTAGTTTCCCACCGCGCATCCGAGACTCTGAAGGAAGAATGACTGATTAGTCTAGCGGCTAGAAAACGGGCTAGAAAACCATTGACCTATCCAACATTAGCTACATTAAATAACATTACTTTTTTAGAGAAATAAATGGTGCAGTTATAGAAAAGTAACCCCCGACCCCCCAGCTGCAGCTCTCTCCCCATACCTCGGTGCCTGTGCCGGAGGTGTGCCTCGCAGTGCCTCGCTCGACTATCTCGCCCAAGCAGCACACTGAAAGACGCTTCTGTAGTGTCGTTGATCCGCTCCTGTGCTCCGCTCTGGGCGTCTGTCTGACGGAATGAATCCAGTTTAGCGCCTAGAAGTGACGAACGCTCCCGCCCTCGGGCTTTGATTGCCTGGAAAGGCAGCAACAATAAGCATTTCCGGTGGGCGTTTTTCAAAGTAAAAGAGCCTTTTTACACAAGCCTAGAGCACACAGAAGCCATTGAAAAATGATACATTTACACAGTGAAACTGTAGAAAAGGCCCCAAAGTTGGAGTGTAAATATTATTGTCCTGGGCATGTTCTTATGTTGTAGGCTATTGTTTATTGCCTGTTGTTGGTATTGTGTGGAGTGATCATGTTCTGTGATGGAGCGAGCCTCCCGAGGTTATTATTGATGCCTGCATTTATATCGAGGTTAAGCTCGGATAGTTAACTGCAACAGGAAGTGTGGATTTTCAGAATAAAGGTCTCACCAGTAAAACGGGTGATATAAGGACCAGTAGCCAACCAATATGTTTGTGGAAACCTATTAATAAGTCAATGTCGTTTATTTCTGGCTCTGTAATGATAAGGGGAGTAATAGTATTTATGCAGATGGGGATATTAATGGGATTTATTTATATTTGGTATCACTCATTTAATTTTTTGTTATTCTTTTCTTTATAGAAAACCACAACTGTTCAAAGATATCCCTGACTCACCACCTGTATATGTTGTTTGCAAATACCAGTAAAGAAGGACTGAAACAGCATCCTCTCTCAGCTGTTTTTTACTCATACCCGGCCGGAGGCTTTAAGTGGTGTCCTGGCCGGCACACCGGTGTGAACTTGGTTACAAAACCCCTGACTAGCACCTAGTCCCTTGTTCTCTCCACTACAGAAACTTAGTTAAGCATTTAAAGTTTAAACAAAGCTCTATAATACAAATTATGACAATAACTGTTCCAATAACATAGAGCACGTTCTTCTCAGTATCTAAATAGATAAATACTGTTCACTGGACTGCATAGCCTTTACAAATTGGACACTGGACACCCCTGTGTCCAAGGTGTCGGCACAAACCATATGCACACACTCGGGTAGACCTCCTCTATGACATCGCACTGTCAGCTAAGTCTAAGTAAGTAACTAAGTCTCTGCACTGCTCTCATGTAACTTTTGAGTGAGCAGCTTGACACTAATGTAATTAAAAATCACTGTGTACGCACTGTTACAAATGCATGCCATTCTGGAGCAAATTGTTGGATTTTATTTCATGTTCCTTTTTGTGAGACTGACTTTGTTAGCGCTTGCCTCCCTCTAGTGGCAAAAATAAGTATGACCATGTTGAGGAAGGTAAAAATGGCACCACCATGACAACTGATTGGAGCCTTTTCACTCATTGCAGCTCTCTTTGGTTTCAGCTGTGCCTCCATCGGCTGCCTGTCAAATGCTTTAAACAGACTAGACTCCTGGGATCCTGTTGCAGATGGAATCAAATGAGTGGGTGGGTATATCTCTGGCCAGCTTTAGCATCTTGTGTTTTCTGTGTATTTTTCTTCATCACTGTGATGCTAGGAGTGTTGGGCAAGTTACTTTCAAAATGTAATATACTACCAGTGTTGGGCAAGTTACTTTCAAAATGTAATATACTACATATTACTAGTTACTTTCATTTGAAAGTAATAAGTTACTTTACAATTCATTTGAAAGTAATAAGTTACTTTACAATATTACTGTCTGTGTAGAGTAACTCGTTACATATTTCACTACTTTTGCATTACTTTTACCAAAACAACAGCAGCAGCAGAATGACAACGATGCCCCGGAACCATCCCGACAAATAAATTCAACCGCCTTGAAGTCAGTGTAAACAATCCAAAATTCTAAATGTTATTATTTTCCTTTTTTATTGTCATCTATAGTGGTCATTTGCATAAAAACAAACAGTTTGATTAGGAAATGATTGTATCTTTTTTAAATATGTGCTTTGATTTATTTATTTTTAACTAAATTTGTAACTTGAGTTACTTGACAAAGTAACTGGTATAATATTACTGAAATCCTATAAGTAATGTTATATTACTGAGTTACTGCTCAAATTAATATCTTACATGTAATATGTTACTTTTGTAATGAGTTACCCCCAACACTGGATGCTAGAGAGCCAAAGTGAACGTCACTTCCTGCTTCAGCACTGTACCAGAGATTTTCATCCCCCATTTATTTTCTCATAGACATTTCGTAAAATGCTTATACAAATAGTTTTACTTGGTCAACCCAAACGGTTCAGATATATTTAGAAACAGGAGAGACCACATAACATTTCACTCAGACCAAAACCTTTAAAAAAAACTTGGATTTAATTTAAAATACTACACTATGGACCCTCCCCCTTTTTCATCATAATCCAATCTTGGAGATGAACATGCAGAAGGCATAGCATACTACCCTGACCCACCAACATTTAAGGGTCGAAAAAATTGGGTCGAAACATGTTGGCATTTCTAATGATTCAGCCACTAGCCTACAATAAATGCTTCTTAAATATTTACTTCCTGGTGGTTATATTTTTATATTTGGAGTGCTTGGATTGTCCTTTTGTTTGTAGCTTAAAAAAGCTCTTTTTGATGTTCGAGACACACCCTAAATGAATGAGTGCAGCACCACAGGTATGGCTGAAAGAATTTGTGGTTCAGATGTCTTGTTTCTGTTTCCGTTTGTTTGCTGTGCTCCCTGGAGTGGAGAAGACTGACAACCTGTTGATCTGCTGAGCATTTTGCCTTGGACCCTCAGACTGCAGACCATCACACTGAATAAGTGGATCTCTGGATCGTATGCAAAGAAAAGTGTCATCACTGTTTTGGCACCCAGCTCAAATGTCCATAAATCACAACTTTAGCTTGAATTTGATACACAATTAGTGCATGAGTATGTTTTACAAAAGAGGCCCATTAGAGTTGTTTTGCATAATTGAAAATCATTAAAAAAATATATAAAGCCTATTTTTTTTACTGTTTGGGTTGACTTTTCCTTTCAAGGAAGAAAGAGAACAGGCAGGTTGAATGAGTCCTTTCCTGTCCTCTAGACAATAGCTGCCCTATTTGGTGTTGGGCTCTTTAAGAATACCAAGCTTCAAGATCTTTTTCCATCCATATACTCTGCCAATATCTGAACTCCACCCATTCCCAATACTCTGTCATGAACCCTGGAGTTAACTTACAGCAACACGAATAGCAAGGAGCAAGCTAAGGACTATGTATGAATAGTATAATATAATGTAACATATAATATAACATATAATGTATGAATAACTCATTAACTCAAATCAACTCTCAATAACTGTCAAACTATTCATCATTCATCTAGTTTGACAGTTATTGAGAGTTGATTTGAGTTAATGAGTTATTAATTTGAGTTAGTGTGGACCAGTGATGTCACTGGTCCACACTTTAACACTCAATAACTGTCAAATTAAATGACAGACTTCAAAACCGTTTACAGTTTTCTGATATACTACTGATGTTCTAATGATACAAAGCTGGTTGAAAATGGGCGGAGTGTTCCTTTAAGGTCAGTACAGCGAAAACAAGACAATATATAAAAAAGTGAATAGATCACAGCATACAAAATACCACAAAAAAAATACATAATTACTCTAAAAGTTCTGTGCACCTGTATGCCTACCTAAAAAAAGGGGGGGGGGAGGGTAGCACACAACAGGGCCAGGTTTCCCTGATGGAGGGGAGGGGCGGGGGGGGGGGGGGGGGGGGGGGGTTAGCGGGGGCTATGTTTGTTAAGGAGCCTAATAGCAGAGGGGATGAAGCTGGCCCTCCCCCTGTTAGTTTTAAATATAGGGGCAGCATATCTCCTACCAGAGGGCAGGATCTGAAAGCAAAGGGAGAAAGGGAAAAAAATCATGAGTGTTGGCAGGTATGCCCCCCCGTGGACCACCTGCAGTACCTCCACGGCCCACCTGCAGTACCTCCACGGCCCACCTGCAGTACCTCCACGGCCCACACTCTGGGAATCACTGGTGTAACAGATTCATCACTTTAGCTGCTCTGAAAATACTCCTCAGTCTGTTACTCTTCACTCAACACTTTCCTCTTGACTCAGTTCATCATCTTTGCGTCTGGCAGGCCATCTCCATCGTGGGCGACGAGGTGTTCAGCTTCTCCATGAGTTTGACTCCCAGCGCCACAGAGGGCGCCGGGTATGCCGACATGAGCAAGACGGACGGGCGGGTGAAGCTGAACGTGGGCTGCATCCAGGTGGTTTACCTGCACAAGTTCTTCATGTCTCTGCTGGTGAGCCTCGCACCACATCACACCTGTTCAGTGTCTCTAACAATGTGAGGATAGAGACAGAGAAGCATTACAGTCGAAACTTTGCAAATTAAATCAAACGGATATGAAGAAGTCATGTTTTGTTCTCTTAACAAAAACCTTCACCTTCCGTTTTAAATGCCGTATATGTAAGACTCAGAAATTCTCACGAGGATTCCAATTCACTCGGTGACACTTGGGAATACAAAGATGTTGTTATTTAACTTTAAACCAAGGTGCATGAAGGAGTAAAAGCTTGAAAAGGAGTAGAAACTAGCTTAGATGAGGCCTTTGCTCCAGAGACAGCATGGGCCCCATGGTACTTCAAATGTAGCTGCCGCCATCTTTTGGCACTTGTACGTTACTACAAACTACAGTTACATTCTATAACAGGCACTAGGAGTTTACCTGGATCAATCGCAGTTTTTTCCTGTATTTGGGGCTGGTCTTTATGTGTTATTATGCCCCCGGCCATTATTAGAGACCCGGCTAATATTAGAGGAAATATATATACTAGGCATCTGGCGCGCTATGCAGGTATTTTGAGATTTTGAGTGATTTGGTTACTTTCATTTCCATAGAACCTCACAGTGAATAATTATTTTCATAAAACAAAAGGGAAAGTATGTTTATGGTTTTGGTGGGATGCCACTGTAGAAAATTGTTGTGGAATGTTGAAAGCCATTTGTCTCACGCTTTGCTTTTAGACACATAACAGATTAAAATACTCATAACTTTTGATCTGAGAGCTATTTCAGTCATTCAAAAAGTGATATACTGTATAGGGAAGAGTTTCTAATTTATGGAAATAAAATAATAATAAAAAATAAAAAATTAAATAAAATTAATATTCACCATGTGAAGCGTGTTTGCAGGCCACCGCACAATATGGTGTAGTAGTTTATTGTTTTGCGCCCTGTTGTTCAGAACTTCACCAACAACTTCCAAACGGCGAAGGAGGCTCTGAGTGCAGCGACGGCCCAGGCGGCAGAGAAGGCAGCGTCCAGCGTCAGAGACTTTGCCCAGAAGAGCTTCCGTCTGTCCATGGACATCAGGCTGAAGGCCCCCCTCATCGTCATCCCTCAGTCCTCCATCTCCCACCAGGCGCTGGAGGTGGACCTGGGTCTGATCACGCTGGGGAATAGCTTCTCTCTGCTGCCCGTGGATGGCTGCCCGCTGCCCGCTGTCATCGACAACATGGACCTCTAGCTGACGCAGCTCAAACTCTCCAGGTCTGTCGCTCTGCAGGGATGAGCTCTGGGTTCTGTAAAAACCACGGTGGAAAAAATTGCATTCTTCATTAAAGGGACATTTCACCAAAGAACAGTGTGGAGGTATTTTTCCGTGTTAAACACAGTGTTGCCCCGAAGGACCGCGCCCAGCCAGGAAACTAGACACTGTCTCTCGAAGCTACACCTCCAAAATCTAACACCATATCTAGTCTGATATCACCATATCGATATAATATCCATCTATTGCCCAGCCCTAGCTTCTGGATTCAGCAAGAGACTGTCTCACTGGTTTGTTGGTTTGTGGTTCTGCAGGATCTGCATGGACCCTGTGGCGTCGGGCGGGCCCAGCTCAGAGCTGCTGGAGCCACTCAACCTCACGCTGAGCATCAAGAGGAACCTGGCTGCCTCCTGGTACCACAAGATGGCAGTCGTGGAGATCGACGGAGACCTGAAGCCCATGAAGGTACGAGCAGGTCTACAGCCGGCTGAGGAACCTTCAGTTCACTTCACATCGTTATTGTCCTGTGAGGGACATCTGCTTTACAGACAGGGTTTAATGCTGGATTCAGATGGTCCCATTTCCCGAGTTGGGAAATCTTCAATCTTCTGACTTCAGTGGGTTCATGAGTCTTTTAAGTCGTAATGTGGAGGCAGCATGGACGCTACCGAGACGATGTTATTGCTCAGAGCGTTTAAACAACATGTTGGGACATTTAGACTAACCGCAATACATTCCACAAACCCACTAAAATATTGCTTTACCTAACTTGGTGTTATGGTTAATGTTAATACATAACATTTCAATTTAGGGACGCACCGATTGCAAAATTCTGCGCCGATAGCGATGTTTAAGAGAACAATTTGGCTGATAACCACTACCTACCTGTGACTATGTGCGTGCCCGAATTACACAAAATTCCGGACTGCACCCCATCGGGTCCCCAGCAGCGCACCCGCCAAGTTTTGAAGTCGATCGGACGAATGATTGCAGAGATTTTTTTATTTTTTTATTTAACCTTTATTTATCCAGGTTAGCCTCATTGAGATTAAGAATCTCTTTTTCAAGAGGGACCTGGCCAAGAAAAGCAGCATACAATTATACAAGTTGCAGACGCCACAACAAACATCTCATAACATTACTACACTACATGGATGGTACACATACATTCAGTCATTCATAAAAGCAAGTTCAACTATGAAGAAAAAAAACAGTTGCAACTTTCACCGTCCTCCCTACCTTTAACCATCGTTTTCAAAACATTTAATGAGACCAGCTCCTGCAATTTCAGGTCCTTCTGGAGCTCATTCCATGCCATCGGCGTTGAGAACTGAAACACCTTTTTACCATACTCTGTACGAGCCCTTTTCACATTCAATAAAAACAGGTTTTGAGCGTAAAGAGTAATTGTTGTTGCTCTGCTGGACAATGTATGTACACAAATAATTTGGGAGTTGTTTTAATATCGCCTTATAAATAAAAAGATACCAGTGACTCAGCCTACGTAGAGTCAGAGATGGCCAGCCCACTTTCTGGTAGAGAACACAGTGGTGAGTTAGATTTTTACAGTTTTGTGATAAACCTTAAAGCCCCGTGATAAATGGGGAGATATGCGGAGGACACGCACGCATGCACGCGCGCGCACGCACACACACACACACACACACACACACACACACACACACACACACACACACACACACACACACACGCGCACGCACAAACACACACACACACGGCCCTGGAATTAATATGTATATATTTCTACACTCACTGAAGGGACCTTCTGGGTGTTTGCATAATTACAGCCTGTCACTAACTCCTGTGCTCTTGTTTTTGCACATGGTCCACATTGCAGCCGTTGAAGGTACGATCTGTACCCTCCTGTCCGGTGACAGCTTGACTCTGACGGTGTTTAGTTAGTTTAGCTGGATCAGTTGGTATGTTTGTTGACAGCCTGTAGCTCTAGTGGAGGATTAAAAAAAAAAATTATGGAAGTCCTGGCAGGCAATTAAGAAAAGAAAAAAAATCCAACTTCCTTCAAATAATAATAAAATAAAATAATATATGAAACAAGCGGGGGGATATTTGCCTTTTTTTTGTCAGGCGCATGTTTCTGAATGTATGTCGCTGTAATACCTCTCGACCACAAGAGTGCGCCACTAGACCATGTTCTACATAGGACTGAAAGCATCAATTTCTTCTTCCAAGGTACATACATTGTGTTAGCAAGTTATGCCATTTCCCCCCCTACTTCACAGATGAAAAAAGAAAAGAAAATTGAACTTAATGCTGGCTAAACTTTTACAGGAGCGAAAACTACATTAGTGAGATCAGACTTGGAAAATGGTTCGCATTTTTGTTCGCAATTGCCTCTCATGGCTTCCGTACATTTTTACCTGAAGAGGAAAACTATGGACTGAAGCATGATTAAACCTCTGGATTCAAAGTGAAAGTCGTGGGGAGAAAGCAGGCTAAAAGCTGTACCTCCTGTGCTTCCTGCGCCTCCAGGCGGCGCTGAGTCAGGACGACCTGAAGGTTCTGCTGAGGATCCTGATGGAGAACCTGGGAGAGGCTGAGAGCCCAGCCCCTGCTGCAGCCACACAGGCAGAGAGCCTACACATCACAACATATACACACACAGGTACACACACACACACACACACACACACACACACACACACACACACACGTGTGTGCGTGCGAGAGGATCTGGCTGTAAACTGTGTGTGATGTTGCCCTCAGGCGGCGCGGAGAAGCAGAGTGACATCAGCGATCAGGAGGAGGAGCCTCAGGAAACTGTCAAGTTCAACTTCAACATTGAGTCTCTGGCTCTGGTGCTGTACAGCCACGCCCCCAAACAGGTGAGTCTCTGGCTCTGGTGTTGTACAGCCACGCCCCCAAACAGGTGAGTCTCTGGCTCTGGTAAGAACAGAGGGATCATGCTTGCTACAGATGGCTGACTCAGTCCATATGTTTTTATACATCTATGAATCTGTCCCATGATGTCTGACCCTTCACCATCGCTCTCCCCTGCCCTCCCTGCAGTCTCCTGGGCTGGGCCTGCTCTCTCCCCTGCCCTCCCTGCAGTCTCCTGGGCTGGGCCTGCTCTCTCCCCTGCCCTCCCTGCAGTCCCCTGGGCTGGGCCTGCTCTCTCCCCTGCCCTCCCTGCAGTCTCCTGGGCTGGGCCTGCTCTCTCCCCTGCCCTCCCTGCAGTCTCCTGGGCTGGGCCTGCTCTCTCCCCTGCCCTCCCTGCAGTCTCCTGGGCTGGGCCTGCTCTCTCCCCTGCCCTCCCTGCAGTCTCCTGGGCTGGGCCTGCGGCAGCAGAGCCTGCGTCTGGGGGAGCTGGCCCTCCACAAGCTGCAGGCGTCTGGGAAGCTGCTGAGCGACGGCAGCATGGAGCTCAGCACCGTGCTGAGCGGCTGCACGCTGGACGACCTGCGCACTGCCATGACCCGCGTCAGCTCCAGGTGAGACCTCTGCTTAAGTAGCGATAACGAATCCTTAATTAACAGTTAACTAATGTGTCTACTGTCTAGTAATCATTACTTATGCTGTTCATGTTAACTAAGGTATTGAGGTTGGGCTGAGGCATGACCTCACTGAGGTTAAGGTTAGAGCAAGACCAAGGCTGTTAATTAAAGGTTAGTTAATACTTATTAAACATCAACTAACTCTTAAATAAGGTACCGTTTAGTGTTACCCATTACTTTTTTATTTAATTTGATATCTGATTTACTTATTTTATACTCAGTTTTTTGTACTACTATTTTTACTATTAGTGGAGTAGGAGTTTCATTATTGATTGCTTGATTGAAAGAAAGGTGAATACAGAATGCAGTAAATACACCAGCGAAGAAGAAGATCCACACAGGCTAACACAGTTAGCTAATGCAGTCCACATACGTCAGCAAACAACCTGCCACAACACAGAGTCCAGTAAAAAGATACAAACCTTGGCCCTAGACAACTGAATTGGTTAAACTCACAAACACATAATCAAGTGAGGCATATAATCAAGTTGAATGCATCACGTAGGGTAAGAACATAATGTTGCACTAGGTCAGGGATACTCAACTTGCTTTGCCCGGGGGCCACTTTCGTGAAATGATAGAAGGCCAGGGGCCAGTTAATAAACAAACAATATACATTTTTCTGTAGCGGATTGTATGTTTTTGGGGTGTCAGCCAGAGTTTAGTCTGACAATGTTGTGCACACCGGATATAGTTAGTTAGGTTAAGTTAGTAGGCTACATACATAAGTGCCTGGGTAGCAAGCAGACGGCGGTATTTGACAATTTAGCAGCTAAATCATATATTATTGAAAGATATTCCATATTCCAGACTGAAATGCTATAACAGAAGTGGAGTATTGACCAGAATGACATGAACATTTGGACACTTATTCAGCGGGTATCTTGCATGTTGCGTTCAGGTGCACTGTAAAAAAAAAATATATATATATTTTTTGCAATTCCATGGCGGGCCACACAGGGGGCGCCCGCGGGCCGCATGTGGCCCACAGGCCGCCAGTTGAGTATCACTGCACTAGGTGATGACGTGGAGCTAATTGTAAGCTACGTCGAAAATCAAATGATCATGGCCGTGCTGCAGAAGCTCTACCCGTGTGCCAGCGTGGACTTCCTCATGACCGTGGCCGACTTCTTCATCCAGGCGCTGCCGCAAAGCCCCGCCCCCCCGGCCTCCACCGCCGCCAACAGCGACAGACTGCCTCTGAAACAGCTGGCGGAGCCCCGCGGAGGTTCCGCCTCCAACGCCGGTAAGACACCCAACGCCCTGCGGAGGCTCCGCCTCCAACGCCAGTAAGACATCAATGCCAGTTTGGGGGGGAAAGCATCGCAATTCACTTTTTCATCTCACCGATTTGAATGTTCAGCCCCTGAGCAGCAGTGGAAGCGGACGCGGCTGCGGGCGGTCGTGGTCGACCCGGAGGTGGTGTTCGTGGCCGACCTGCTGCGGGCCGACGCCCCCTCGCTGGTGGCCTCCTTCCAGTGTGACGTCAGCCTGACGGAGGAGGGCGGAGCCCACAGCATGATGGCCAACCTCAGGGAGCTCCGCCTCCTGGCCTGCCCCTTCCTCCACAGCCCAGAGCACAAGGGCATCACCACCGTGAGACGCACACGCCACACACATGCACGCACACACACTCACGTACCAGCACACACACGCAGGGGCGGACTGGGATCATAATTCAGGCCGGGTATTAGATACCAAGCAGGCCAGGCTGATACGGGCCGACGTGCGTGCCGGCGTCCGAAGCGAAAAATTTGGGCCGTTTGAAGCTCAATTTGGGCCGTTTGTAGCCCAATTTGGGCCGTTTGAAGCCAGATTTGGGCCGTTTGAAGCCCAATTTGGGTCGTTTAAAGCCCGATTTGGGCCGTTTGAAGCCCAATTTGGGCCAAGTCCAACTTTACAATGAGATGCACCCACTTTAACCCTGAATAAAGTAATAAAACCACTAGTAAACCAGTAGGCGGCGCCTGGCCTGCTGTTCAGTGAGTGGCCTGACTGCGGGCACACACAAAAAAAAAAAAAAAATTTGCAGGCCAGGCCAGGCCACCGGGCATTTGCCCGACGTGCCCGATTATGCAGTCCGCCCCTGCACACACGCCACACAGCGCACACGTACGCACACACACAGAGACACCCACGCACGCACGCACTCACCCACGCACACACAGAGCACAAGGTCATCACCACGTGAGACATATGGAGTTATTTCTCTGTCTTTATGGAGTCCCGCAGGGATGAGTCCTAAAACCCGTCTGGAAGTCAATGGTGTTTTTCTATGGGGATTTTGGTTAAATGACTGAAATAACGTCTGCGCTTAACAACAGTTTATGAAACAAAGACCTTTGTGTTCAGCAAGATCATCTTCACAATTGAACACCACTTTATAATTTTTTAAGTGTTTTCTGAAAATCAGATTTACGCTTCAAAAATGTGGTGATAATTTGAAGGTTATCGTGTTGAACACAAAGGTCTCAGTTTTATAAACTTTTGTTAACCACAGATCTTATTTCAGGCACCTAACCAAAAATCCCTGTAGAAAAATGCCATTGGCTTCCAGACGAGGGAACCAGCACAATGCTAACTTCTGGGTTGGCCTACAACAATACGTCATTCCTGCTTTACTTTATTATGCAGTCAAAGAGTTTTGTTACTTTGCAAATCCAATAGTATATGACTGATAGAAATGTCATTCTTTGCCAATAGGTGTTGAGGCCTTGCTCAGTCGCTTTGGAAACCAAAAGCCAGCCCAACCAACCACTGACCGGCTTTGTGACAGTGGAGGAAGTCTTCGTCAAGGTACTTTCAGCTGAAATTGATCTTATTTATATGTATGATAGTATGTATAGATAGATAGATGGATAGATGTATTTCCTCCAAAAGTGGCCGGTAGTCATTTAAAATAACTGATAATGAAACAAAGGCCAGGAGTAAAAACAACGTTGGATATGGGTAAACTCCTGGTGTTTGTTATAGTTTGTAGTAACATGTAAATTAAACATAGACTGTATAAAAAGCTACCGTGACATCATCACCTATTGGTTTTTAGACTTGTGTTTGGAAGTCTGGAGGTTAGCATTTTCACCGTCGCCATCTTGGTTATTTGGAGACAGAGGTGATGTGAATTTGGACAAGTGATCGGCCAGCTGTGCGATCACTGGACAGGCGACCTGTCAATCACGCCCAAAAGTGTTGTCCGCTTTATCTTCTAGGGACCATAATTTACTAAATTGATTGATTGATTGATTGATTGAAACGATTTATTTCAAACCGTTAAAACGATACATAAAATGAAAAAAACCAGTAAACATAACAGTCCAATAGACTTCAGCAAAAGGAAAATACGTAAACTCCAACATAAAGAAAAGGCGAACTGTTTGAAAAGGGGCCGGAAGAAGCCTACTGTAGGCTTATCGAGTCCTGCCCCCAAATCATTCATAAACAAATGTATACATCCATATACATGCATATACCAACTCCCTCGCTCCTCATGTATACAAATACATACATACATACATATATATGTATATATATACACATACGTATACAAACTTACCCATACACACACAATATCATAAATCAACCCACATATCCCTATCAATACTTATTCCTAATAATACATTCCAATATTACCCCAATAACCCAATGCTTTGATACTAACTTGTGCTGTACCAATGCATATAAGAATATTTACAATGTACACAACAATTCTAAATGAACATCATGCTGTATTGAAGAAGACTTGAAACTAGTGATTGAGACCATCAACTCCTTAGGAAAGATGAACAACCTTCACCCAGAGAGCAGGATGAGAGAAAGCTGCTGTGTGGCAGAACCTTTGAGGTTAACTCCTGTGAACTCCTCTGCTGCAGATCTCTCCGGTCATCTTGAACACGGTGATGACGATAACGGCGGCCATGACGGCCAAGCCTCAGAGCGAACAGAGCCAGGAGGCGCGGCCCGGCGTCACAGACCTGTGGTCTGTCATGAACATCTACGCCTGTAACTACTGGTTCCTGGGGGTGGACCAGGCCACCGAGGCCACGGAGAGCTTCACCGAGCCGGACGCACGCAACCAGGGAGAGAGCTTCGCCGTCGACGTCAAGGTGCCACGTTTATATCCTCTTGAGTCCTCAGTGGCGACATCACGACACGAGGCGATCAGCGCTCACTCCCATCAATGCTTAATTGACAAAAAACGGTCTTTATCAGTTAACAAGTCCGACCGGCGAGTCCTTGTCTCCAACGTCCGAGTCCAAATGCATGAATGCTTGAGTCATCAGTGCCTCAAGTGCAAGTCGAATCACGACTCCTGAAAATTGGACTTTGGGTCTGAGTCCTGGACTACAAGTACTACAACACAGAGTCCAGGTGACTGTGGACTCAGGCCTGTGTAGTTCAGTATGCTCTGTGTAACATGTGTGTTGTCTTTGGCAGGTGGTCCAGGTGACTTTAGACTCGGGCCTGTGTAGTTCAGTATGCTCTGTGTAACGTGTGTGTTGTCTTTGGCAGGTGGTCCAGGTGACTTTAGACTCGGGCCTGTGTAGTTCAGTATGCTCTGTGTAACGTGTGTGTTGTCTTTGACAGGTGGTCCAGGTGACTTTAGACTCGGGCCTGTGTAGTTCAGTATGCTCTGTGTAACGTGTGTGTTGTCTTTGGCAGGTGGTCCAGGTGACTTTAGACTCGGGCCTGTGTAGTTCAGTATGCTCTGTGTAACGTGTGTGTTGTCTTTGACAGGTGGTACAGGTGACTTTAGACTCGGGCCTGTGTAGTTCAGTATGCCCTGTGTAACGTGTGTGTTGTCTTTGACAGGTGGTACAGGTGACTTTAGACTCGGGCCTGTGTAGTTCAGTATGCTCTGTGTAACGTGTGTGTTGTCTTTGGCAGGTGGTCCAGGTGACTTCAGACTCGGGCCTGTGTAGTTCAGTATGCTCTGTGTAACGTGTGTGTTGTCTTTGACAGGTGGTCCAGGTGACTTTAGACTCGGGCCTGTGGAGTTCAGTATGCCCTGTGTAACGTGTGTGTTGTCTTTGACAGGTGGTCCAGGTGACTTTAGACTCGGGCCTGTGGAGTTCAGTATGCTCTGTGTAACGTGTGTGTTGTCTTTGACAGGTGGTCCAGGTGACTTTAGACTCGGGCCTGTGGAGTTCAGTATGCCCGGTGTAACGTGTGTGTTGTCTTTGACAGGTGGTCCAGGTGACTTTAGACTCGGGCCTGTGGAGTTCAGTATGCTCTGTGTAACGTGTGTGTTGTCTTTGGCAGGTGGTCCAGGTGACTCTGGACTCAGGCATGTGTAGTTCAGTATGCTCTGTGTGTGTTGTCTTTGACAGGTGGTCCAGGTCACTCTGGACTCAGGCCTGTGGAGTTCAGAATGCTCTGTGTGTGTGTTTTCTTTGGCAGGTGGTCCAGGTGACTCTGGACTCAGGCCTGTGGAGTTCAGTATGCTCTGTGTAACGTGTGTGTTGTCTTTGACAGGTGGTCCAGGTGACTTTAGACTCAGGCCTGTGGAGTTCAGTATGCTCTGTGTGTGTTGTCTTTGACAGGTGGTCCAGGTGACTCTGGACTCAGGCCTGTGGAGTTCAGTATGCTCTGTGTGTGTTGTCTTTGACAGGTGGTCCAGGTGACTTTAGACTCAGGCCTGTGGAGTTCAGTATGCTCTGTGTGTGTTGTCTTTGACAGGTGGTCCAGGTGACTTTAGACTCAGGCATGTGGAGTTCAGTATGCTCTGTGTGTGTTGTCTTTGACAGGTGGTCCAGGTGACTTTAGACTCAGGCCTGTGGAGTTCAGTATGCTCTGTGTGTGTTGTCTTTGACAGGTGGTCCAGGTGACTTTAGACTCGGGCCTGTGTAGTTATATGCTCTGTGTAACGTGTGTGTTGTCTTTGACAGGTGGTCCAGGTGACTTTAGACTCGGGCCTGTGGAGTTCAGTATGCCCTGTGTAACGTGTGTGTTGTCTTTGACAGGTGGTCCAGGTGACTTTAGACTCGGGTCTGTGTAGTTCAGTATGCTCTGTGTAACGTGTGTGTTGTCTTTGACAGGTGGTCCAGGTGACTTTAGACTCGGGCCTGTGTAGTTCAGTATGCTCTGTGTAACGTGTGTGTTGTCTTTGACAGGTGGTCCAGGTGACTTTAGACTCGGGCCTGTGGAGTTCAGTATGCCCTGTGTAACGTGTGTGTTGTCTTTGACAGGTGGTCCAGGTGACTTTAGACTCAGGCCTGTGGAGTTCAGTATGCTCTGTGTAACGTGTGTGTTGTCTTTGACAGGTGGTCCAGGTGACTTTAGACTCGGGCCTGTGGAGTTCAGTATGCCCTGTGTAACGTGTGTGTTGTCTTTGACAGGTGGTCCAGGTGACTTTAGACTCGGGCCTGTGGAGTTCAGTATGCTCTGTGTAACGTGTGTGTTGTCTTTGGCAGGTGGTCCAGGTGACTTTAGACTCGGGCCTGTGGAGTTCAGTATGCTCTGTGTAACGTGTGTGTTGTCTTTGACAGGTGGTCCAGGTGACTCTGGACTCAGGCATGTGTAGTTCAGTATGCTCTGTGTGTGTTGTCTTTGACAGGTGGTCCAGGTGACTCTGGACTCAGGCCTGTGGAGTTCAGAATGCTCTGTGTGTGTTTTCTTTGGCAGGTGGTCCAGGTGACTCTGGACTCAGGCCTGTGGAGTTCAGTATGCTCTGTGTAACGTGTGTTGTCTTTGACAGGTGGTCCAGGTGACTTTAGACTCAGGCCTGTGGAGTTCAGTATGCTCTGTGTGTGTTGTCTTTGACAGGTGGTCCAGGTGACTCTGGACTCAGGCCTGTGGAGTTCAGTATGCTCTGTGTGTGTTGTCTTTGACAGGTGGTCCAGGTGACTTTAGACTCAGGCCTGTGGAGTTCAGTATGCTCTGTGTGTGTTGTCTTTGACAGGTGGTCCAGGTGACTTTAGACTCAGGCATGTGGAGTTCAGTATGCTCTGTGTGTGTTGTCTTTGACAGGTGGTCCAGGTGACTTTAGACTCAGGCCTGTGGAGTTCAGTATGCTCTGTGTGTGTTGTCTTTGACAGGTGGTCCACGTGACTTTAGACTCAGGCCTGTGTAGTTCAGTATGCTCTGTGTAACGTGTGTGTTGTCTTTGACAGGTGGTCCAGGTGACTTTAGACTCGGGCCTGTGGAGTTCAGTATGCCCTGTGTAACGTGTGTGTTGTCTTTGACAGGTGGTCCAGGTGACTTTAGACTCGGGTCTGTGTAGTTCAGTATGCTCTGTGTAACGTGTGTGTGTTGTCTTTGACAGGTGGTCCAGGTGACTTTAGACTCGGGCCTGTGTAGTTCAGTATGCTCTGTGTGTGTTGTCTTTGACAGGTGGTCCAGGTGACTCTGGACTCAGGCCTGTGGAGTTCAGTATGCTCTGTGTGTGTTGTCTTTGACAGGTGGTCCAGGTGACTTTAGACTCAGGCCTGTGGAGTTCAGTATGCTCTGTGTGTGTTGTCTTTGACAGGTGGTCCAGGTGACTTTAGACTCAGGCATGTGGAGTTCAGTATGCTCTGTGTGTGTTGTCTTTGACAGGTGGTCCAGGTGACTTTAGACTCAGGCCTGTGGAGTTCAGTATGCTCTGTGTGTGTTGTCTTTGACAGGTGGTCCAGGTGACTTTAGACTCAGGCCTGTGTAGTTCAGTATGCTCTGTGTAACGTGTGTGTTGTCTTTGACAGGTGGTCCAGGTGACTTTAGACTCGGGCCTGTGGAGTTCAGTATGCCCTGTGTAACGTGTGTGTTGTCTTTGACAGGTGGTCCAGGTGACTTTAGACTCGGGTCTGTGTAGTTCAGTATGCTCTGTGTAACGTGTGTGTGTTGTCTTTGACAGGTGGTCCAGGTGACTTTAGACTCGGGCCTGTGTAGTTCAGTATGCTCTGTGTAACGTGTGTGTTGTCTTTGACAGGTGGTCCAGGTGACTTTAGACTCGGGCCTGTGGAGTTCAGTATGCCCTGTGTAACGTGTGTGTTGTCTTTGACAGGTGGTCCAGGTGACTTTAGACTCGGGTCTGTGTAGTTCAGTATGCTCTGTGTAACGTGTGTGTGTTGTCTTTGACAGGTGGTCCAGGTGACTTTAGACTCGGGCCTGTGTAGTTCAGTATGCTCTGTGTAACGTGTGTGTTGTCTTTGACAGGTGGTCCAGGTGACTTTAGACTCGGGCCTGTGGAGTTCAGTATGCCCTGTGTAACGTGTGTGTTGTCTTTGACAGGTGGTCCAGGTGACTTTAGACTCGGGCCTGTGGAGTTCAGTATGCTCTGTGTAACGTGTGTGTTGTCTTTGACAGGTGGTCCAGGTGACTTTAGACTCGGGCCTGTGGAGTTCAGTATGCCCTGTGTAACGTGTGTGTTGTCTTTGACAGGTGGTCCAGGTGACTTTAGACTCGGGCCTGTGGAGTTCAGTATGCTCTGTGTAACGTGTGTGTTGTCTTTGGCAGGTGGTCCAGGTGACTTTAGACTCGGGCCTGTGGAGTTCAGTATGCTCTGTGTAACGTGTGTGTTGTCTTTGACAGGTGGTCCAGGTGACTCTGGACTCAGGCATGTGTAGTTCAGTATGCTCTGTGTGTGTTGTCTTTGACAGGTGGTCCAGGTGACTCTGGACTCAGGCCTGTGGAGTTCAGAATGCTCTGTGTGTGTTTTCTTTGGCAGGTGGTCCAGGTGACTCTGGACTCAGGCCTGTGGAGTTCAGTATGCTCTGTGTAACGTGTGTGTTGTCTTTGACAGGTGGTCCAGGTGACTTTAGACTCGGGCCTGTGTAGTTCAGTATGCTCTGTGTAACGTGTGTGTTGTCTTTGACAGGTGGTCCAGGTGACTTTAGACTCGGGCCTGTGGAGTTCAGTATGCCCTGTGTAACGTGTGTGTTGTCTTTGACAGGTGGTCCAGGTGACTTTAGACTCGGGCCTGTGGAGTTCAGTATGCTCTGTGTAACGTGTGTGTTGTCTTTGACAGGTGGTCCAGGTGACTTTAGACTCGGGCCTGTGGAGTTCAGTATGCCCTGTGTAACGTGTGTGTTGTCTTTGACAGGTGGTCCAGGTGACTTTAGACTCTGGCCTGTGGAGTTCAGTATGCTCTGTGTGTGTTGTCTTTGACAGGTGGTCCAGGTGACTTTAGACTCGGGCCTGTGGAGTTCAGTATGCTCTGTGTAACGTGTGTGTTGTCTTTGGCAGGTGGTCCAGGTGACTTTAGACTCGGGCCTGTGGAGTTCAGTATGCTCTGTGTAACGTGTGTGTTGTCTTTGACAGGTGGTCCAGGTGACTCTGGACTCAGGCATGTGTAGTTCAGTATGCTCTGTGTGTGTTGTCTTTGACAGGTGGTCCAGGTGACTCTGGACTCAGGCCTGTGGAGTTCAGTATGCTCTGTGTGTGTTGTCTTTGGCAGGTGGTCCAGGTGACTCTGGACTCAGGCCTGTGGAGTTCAGTATGCTCTGTGTAACGTGTGTGTTGTCTTTGACAGGTGGTCCAGGTGACTTTAGACTCAGGCCTGTGGAGTTCAGTATGCTCTGTGTGTGTTGTCTTTGACAGGTGGTCCAGGTGACTCTGGACTCAGGCCTGTGGAGTTCAGTATGCTCTGTGTGTGTTGTCTTTGACAGGTGGTCCAGGTGACTTTAGACTTAGGCCTGTGGAGTTCAGTATGCTCTGTGTGTGTTGTCTTTGACAGGTGGTCCAGGTGACTTTAGACTCAGGCCTGTGGAGTTCAGTATGCTCTGTGTGTGTTGTCTTTGACAGGTGGTCCAGGTGACTTTAGACTCGGGCCTGTGTAGTTCAGTATGCTCTGTGTAACGTGTGTGTTGTCTTTGACAGGTGGTCCAGGTGACTCTGGACTCGGGGCTGGGCCACAGGACCGTCCCGTTGCTGCTGGCTGAGTCTTCCTTCAGTGGCTCGGCCAGGAACTGGTCCTCCCTGCTGCACCTAAACGCAGACATGACGCTGGAGGTGACTGTGGGGATCACTCACATTTTACTGACTCAGGGAAATACCTGTGCAGTGAATCATTTTTAGCTCACTCATGATGTGTCATCATGTGACATGAGATGGATTTGCACATCACATTAATATATTTTTTAATCACTTTTTTTTACTTGAAAAAAAAAATTCAGTGTTGCTCTCAAACCTATTCTGTTTGATTGCATGATAAAGACACAAAAGTGAAAAAAGTTTGTTGATTGATATTCAACAAAGCCTTGTAATAAACAATGTTGTTCTCATCTTGATCCTAACAGTCTTGTCAGCAATCCAGAAGTTGAATGTATAAATAATGATATAATAATATGTCCTGTGTGTCTGCAGGTAAACTACTTTAATGAGAGCCATGCAGTCTGGGAGCCACTGATAGAGAGAGTGGATGGCGGGAAACGCAGGTGGAACCTCATGCTGGAGGTGAGACTGTTAGCAGTTAGCTTCTGTTTCAGCTAGCAGCACTAACACAGTAGCTGTGTCCCAATTCAGGGGCTGCAGTCCACCAAGGCTAGATTTGAAGACCGATTGCGTCATTGCGCGCGACCTAGGCTGTCCCATTTCAAAGGCTCCTTCAAATGCAGCCGAGAAATGCAGCCTCCTTTTCTCAAAACTTGAGGATGCAAGTGTTCTGTCCTTCGTGGCCTTTGTGGCATTCAAGATCTCGCGAGAATCCGCGAGAGGTTTGCAAGGCTGAAAATTCTGAAATCGCCGCCATCTTTTCATACAGGCAACAGGTAAGATCTTACAATCCTCGTTTGCAAATTCCTTACTAAATGCACTTCTGTCAACTTTAGAGGTGATTAACCGAGGCTTAGATTATTGTAGATCTCATATTTGTCAGTATTGTGAAAAAATGTGACGTGTTTCTTTTGTAAAGAGCTCAAGAGCGTGGCTCGTGAGCATTCCACTAGACTGCCATGTCACTCCGTGCAGCAGGAGCTACCGCTGCTGACGGCCGTCCAAGAGGCTTGTCTCCCGGGTTGCCTGGTTCCATGTAACACAGCCCTAGCTGGCTATCCGTATCCAGCGCCGTCTGATCACTGCCACTGGAAAGCCCCATTTAATTTAATACCACGGTCATTCTGTAGATTCATTTGAGAACATATAAGTAGCGGGGGGGGGGGGGGGGCGGGCTGCGTTGGCTGTTGTTGGTGATGCAATTTCGCTTCAGCCTTTTCCCCCCTCCATCTCATCGGACCAGTTGTATTAGGCTACCATTTTTCCTCTGTCGCGCTCACTGCATTGACCGCAGCCAGCAACGTGTTGCCACTAATTTTCTTTTGAATTGATAATCAGGCTCGTTTACATATGCGTTGTAACTTCATGTTGTGATTTGCATTGACCATTGGTTAGATTTGAGCATGCTGGGGACGGGATTTGGGGCAGATCCCCGTGGTAATCACTGTGGCAGCTGCTGGTAACGGGGAATTGGGTTCAGGTGTGTGCGCCGTCAGACTTCAATGCAAACACCTACAAGTCGCAATTGTACATTGTCGAAGTTGTAGAAATATCGCAATTATTTTGCGAAAAACTAATGGAAACACAGCTTCTAATAGTCCTCTCTCTCTTCTCTCCAGAGTAAGGATTGTGGAGCAGTGGAGGAGGAGGAAGGAGAGACAGGAGCGTGTGAGCCAGGGCCCCACCACTACCAAAGAAAGCAAAGGAGGAGACTCTAGAAGGAGCGAGCCGGCTGCTTCTTTGGTCTCTTAGAAAGACTAATTGAAAAGTAAAATAATATATATATATTTATGTTAGTATTATTGTTCGTATTGTTCTTTTTGTTATTATTCTGCCGAATCATGATAGCGACATGAATGTCTGCTTGTTTACCTTTTGCACTGATTCATGACACTGAATGAAACATATGAGGTTTTGCACATTCAGGTTTTGTTCTGTTTTCATGAATGTTTTTTATCCATGTATAGATTATTTCGTACATGTACAGTTTGTTATTTAATAAATATTTTGTTTAAGAAAAACTTGTTTCTTTCTTTTTACACGGCACAACAATGTTATGGTGCAAAGAGATCATTTAACAGAAAACACATTCATATTTACTGTCAATAGCAGGCCTGTGGGAAATGTATGTCAATAAGGCTTTACAGTTTATAGATATGAATATACTGTCATAGTTAGTAGATCTTCACTGCATATGAATGCAAACGTGCATTGGAAAAAGCTTTGGCTCCAGAATATGTATGGACAGTTTTCTTTCTATTTGAGTCTTGCAGATAAGAGTGTTTTTATAGACTGTTTTCACAGAATTGTCAATCCTGTCCTAGGAGTCCTGACAGTTGTACTAGCAAACACTGCAACAGGTGAGCTGGGGTTCCATTTAGAATGTTTGTTAAGTTAAAACTGTCTATAGCTCAGCTAACTTTAACCATAAGGTGAGATCACATTAACCCTACTTTACACGTGTGTGTAGTCTGCAGCACCCAGGATCACAGAGATGTGCTATATTTAACCTCTACAGAAGTTAGCAAAATACATGTCTAAGTTAAGATTATAACCTGAACTTGGGAAACACAAACTGTTAAGCCCTGAGACTTCACTAGACAGAGCATGACAACAGTGGTAGTAATAATATTTTTTTTTGTCCTCTAAATAGTTATTCAAACATGTAGGAATAAATAAATAATGCATCACATCACAACCAATTTATAAAATATGTACATATAAATAAATAAATGTGGCATAAAATGTCTTCTAGTGGGGCATCATCTTGGGTGGTCTCCAGAGTGTTTGGGGTGCATATAGGGGTCTGGTCTGGGGGGAAAGGAGAAGAAAAACATGTTAAACAATAGCAAGATACGATATGCCATGTCACTTTCTCCCATGGGCTTTGAGAGGGAGGCTAGCTAGCTATCTAGGCTATATAGAGCAAAAACCCTGTAAGGTTAGGCTTAGGCTATATGAAATGAAAAGTTAACTGACATTAGCCATATAAACCACGTTAACATTTAGAATAGTTAAAAGTAAGTGACACAGCTTATCCAATAATTTACCTGCTCATCCTCTCCCAGCCTGAGAAACATGCGGCGGCGGTGAAGCTCCAACTCTTCCATAAAATAAAACAAAATGATCAGCAAAACAATTTGCTCTGGCTCCATGTTATTAGGCTGTCTGTTCGTGCCTTAAACTTTTGAGACAGGCCGGTGCGTGAGATGGGATTCCCAGATTCGCTCGCACTGTCAACTGGTTGCTAAGGAAACCATTCTGGGGGCGTGAACAGCTAGTGACACAGCAGCTCTTTCTCGCCGAGAAGAGCCTGGTGACGCGAGGTTAGTAGTAGGCTAGACCGTCTCGTTTCGCTCAACGACTCAAGGCTGCGCACTCCCCTGACTGGTCCGCGGAGGACAGACCTCTGTAGGCCGCGGCCGACGAAGGCCGTGGCCGCTGAATTGGGACACAGCTAGTGTCTGTTTAAGCTAACAGCGCTAACACTGTGGAGACAGACAGCAGTGTTAGACTGCTGACACAACACACACTGACACAAACACACTGCTTTATACTGTATAAAGGTCTATATTAAGGCATTCCATGTCTTCACTCTTGATCTGGGTGAATTATTCTGCATTCTTTGTGTCCAAACTGAGTGTGGATCTGACACAGTGTCTGATATGTTTGATCCTGCAGATGAAGAACAACCCGGTCCAGGACAAGAGTCCAGTTCCTGGAGACGACTTCATCGTTCTCCCTGAACCTCGCACTGTCATCACCATCTGCTCCAAAGACACCATGAACATCACTGTGTCGCAATCCTGCCTCAACGTCTTCACCAACCTCTCCAAGGTAAGACTCTCTACCTCAACGTCTTCACCAACCTCCAGCTCCAGGGTAAGGCCCTACCTGAACGTCTTCACCAACCTCCATGGTAAGACTCTACCTCAATGTCTTCACCAACCTCTCTAAGGTAAGGCTCCACCTCAAAGTCTTCACCAACCTCTCCAAGGTAAGACTACCTCAAAGTCTTTACCAACCTCTCCAAAGTAAGACTCTACCTCAACATCTTCACCAAACTCTCCAAGGTAAGACTCCTCCTCAAGGTCTTCACCAACCTCTCCAAGGTAAGACTCCTCCTCAAGGTCTTCACCAACCTCTCCAAGGTAAGACTCTACCTCAATGTATTCGCCAACCTCTCCAAGGTAAGCCTCATCCTCAGTGTCTTCACCAACCTCCAAGGTAAGCCTCATCCTCGGTGTCTTCACCATCCTCCAAAGTAAGCCTCAACCTCAACACTGACCCACAATGCTCAGGTAGAGAGGGATAAGCTGCAAATAACTGCAAGCTGCAATAACCGATTTTCCGGCCGCTAGAAACAGCAACACATTTGTGCCAACAGCTAAGATAACCGTTCCTACTGAGAAGTCTGTGCATTTCATCTAAACTGGGTTGGAAAAATGATAAACACGTTTAGAACACATTTCAAAGATGTATGAGCTGGCTGTATGCTGGATCACTGTGGAGTTAGAGAGGAGCCGGACAGACACATTCTTGTTTTTGCCCAGGCGTTCTCTGAAGGAACGGCCTCCACCTTCGACTACTCTGTGAAGGAGAAAGCCCCGTTCACCATCTGGAACGCCCTGGGGATCCCGCTTATCGTGCAGCACGGCGCCAACCTGCGTCTGGTGGATGCGGCGGCGGCGCGGGGGAAGCTGCACGAGGTGGCGTGGGCCAGAGCATGGACCTGGAGCACTCAGCGTCCGCCTCGTCGTCCCGGGGCAAACTGTCCACCCTGCAGCGCCAGGAGAGCTGCCTCTTCAACCTCACCATCGGTCAGTCAGTCAGTCGGCTCCAGACTCACATACACCTTCTCATTTTATACACGACACGCATATAGTGCTTTTCATGTTCTAGCCCGTCTGATGATGTGTCTGGACTTGGATTTTGTACGCCACATATAGTGCCATGTATACTTCTTTCAGTAGATGCAGGGTTTTCCCTGGCTTTTTGGAGGGCTTAGGTGCTGTGTCGTCAGGGGCTGCTTGGTGGCTACTTTTTGGACCATTATTATATGACCATATCTGTGTACAAACATGTGGAAAAGCCACAGCAGCTAATAAATAAACAACACCCAAAAAGACAAACCTGTGCCCTGCTGACCGCCACTGGGGACCAACATTGATTTGACATTCATTCGGCTTACTGGTGCTGCCCAAAACTGATTTGGTGCTGTGCCTGAGCCTCATAATGGTAGGGAAAACATGTGGTAATGGATTTTCAGAAAACGCTTCAAAATCATATAAGTCTATAAGTTTGTGAAGGTTATCTGGCCGCAGTTTCATCATTTACTTAACTTGACTATGACTTCTGTGGTTGTCATATTACTATATAAATGTGATATAAATCATATTGACTTACTTCCCGACGACGGAACCAGGAAGTACATGACTTCTGTGGTTGGTCTACAAAAATAGTCATCCTTGCGCTGCTCTATTATGGAAGCCTTGAGAGGCGAGAGATAAATCAAATCCGGTGATCCATTTTGTTGAGGAAGTGAAGGAGGCCGAGGTGGGAGTCTGCGTGCGCCTCCCTCTATAAATACATCTTTATATGTGAATACATTTTTATTTTTTTTACCTTTACCTTTATTTAAACAGGTAAAATATGTTGTGTCCTCCCCGTAGTTCCTTCAGGTTACAGTGAGATCTGTAACATCGCTCTGGACAAGCCGGGCCGGCGGCTGTATAACGTGCGCGGGGCGCAGCTGCAGCAGGCCGTGTCCATGGTGCTCCAGGTCGACGCCATCCAGGGGAACAAGGTCATCACCGTCCGCTCGCCGCTGCAGGTCGGTTCAGTCTGCTTCACTTCAACCTTTAAAGGCCACAGGGGCATCAAACCCAATGTCATCCAAAAGGTAGTAGTAGTAGAGAATCTTTATTTATCCCCCTTGGGGCAATTCATGTGCAGCATAAAAAAAAGTAATTTAAAAACATACAGACATGAAACAGTAAAAAATAGGGATGTCTTAAAACATAGTACATTTAAAAGGACACGAAACCATGTAAATTAAAACAAAAGGGGGCATGAAGTAGGCTACTATTCAATTCAACAGTTCAGACAGCGAATAGCCTCAGGAACAAAAGAATGGCTGTATCTGTTCCTGCAACAGCGGGGCATCCTATACCTGCGCCCAGAAGGAAGGAGGGAAAACTCAGGGTAAAGAGGGTGCTGTGGGTCACGCAGGACACCCTGAGCCTTCTTAAGAACCCTCTTCTTATATAGAAGACAGAGGTCATTCAAGTTACAGCCTGTGATTTTGGAGCTCATCCTGACAATTTTCTTTAGCATGTTCTTGTTTGTCAAGTTTATGTTCCCAAACCAAGAAATAAATGCAAAGGTGAGGACTGACTCAATACAAGAAGAGTAGAACATTTTCAAAAGTGACTTGTCTACGTTAAAACTTCTTAGCTTCCTTAAAAAGAACAAGCGCTGATGGCTTTTCTTTAGAATTGCCTTCACATTAGGCTCAAAACTCAGTTTGTCATCCAGAATTGTCCCCAGATATTTGTACTGGCTGACCACTTCTACCTGTTTCCCATTTATAAGGGTAGGTGATGGGGGGACGGGAGCCTGTCTGCGAAAGTCGATTGACATTTCTTTTGTTTTTGACACATTAAGTTTAAGAAAGGACTTTTCACACCACTGTAAAAAATCATCCACAATTGTGGAACAGTTCTGAACAGATTTGCACGAAACTTGGCAGAAAGGTTGGTTATGTGCCAACTTAGAAGTCATAAACTTTCCACACCCACTAGCCACAAGGGGGCGTAACAGGCCACGGCAGAGGTATACCCTTTAGTTCAATTTGTAACACTTCAGTCATTCATGTTCGCTGTTTAGTTATAGTTTGATATACTTTCTCAGGTCAATGTGATGTACTCAGTTCTCTGGAATGCATTGAGAACCTTGAAAATAGAAAGGAAGATAATGGTAATAATTCTGCTGAGACCTCTGCCTCTGCTTTCAGATAAAGAATCATTTCTCGGTGCCCTTCTCCATCCTGAAGTACTGTCCGTCCTCCAGCAGCCTGCTGACGCTCGGAGTCGCCGAGCCCGAGAAAGAGTTCCACGTCGCCTTGGAAACCTACAGGTATATACAATCCAGATTAGTGATGGGATATTTCGGGATATCGGTTTTGGATGCCGATACTGATGTAATTCACACATCGGATATCGGACGGACGTCGCCAAAATACGTTCCGTTCCAGATTCCAGTCATAGCTTGCGCTGGACCATAAACCCACATGAAACAGCAGTTGTAGTAACCACATGTAGTTGTTGCTTGCCTTGTCCTAAGAATTTCATTGTTCAGAATGACCTTGTGTTATACTGTGCAGATCCATGACAGATGTTTGTCAGAATTTGAAAATGTATGTGTATATATATATATATATATATATACAGATCCTTTCCAAAAAATTACAATATCATGGAAATACCATGGATGAACGTGGGCTTCAGCAGTTTGTCAAGCAAAGACGATTCAAAAATTTGCAGAGATTCAGAGGGAGTGGACTGAGGCTGGACTCAGTCATAACTGAGAAGTAACTGCTGATTTTCTTCACACTATTCTAATTTCTTGAAATACTGTTTGGGGGGTTTTTCTGGAGCTGTAGGCCAAAATTATGAAAAATGAAACAAATAAAGGCTAGAAATATTTCACTGTGTGTGTAATGAATCTATAATCTATGAAAGTTTCACTTTTTGAAAGGAATTATGGAAAAAAAATAACTTTTCATGATATATATTTTTTTTTGGAAAGGATCTGTATATGTATATGTATATGTATATGTATTTGTTTCCAGGTGAAACTGTAAAGCAGACCGTAAATCCTCAACTTTTGTGTCCAGTAGACAGAAATGTTTTCTGCCTGCTTCAGACAGTTTTAAGTCCATGGCACATGAAAGAAACACAGATGTTTGTTTGGTGTGCCATGGCTGTCTGTCCTTGTTTGGAGACATTTTCCGTTGTAGGACATTTGATTGGTGTACCATGGGCTTTAGCCTTGCAGCCCTGCAGGCAGCCGTTAGTGAGTATTGATTGATTGATTTTATTCAGTATGTGTGACCTCTGCCTACACCCTCCCCTCCCCAGGGCCCAGCTGTTTGTGCGCCCGGCAGGCCATCTGGAGGGGCTATACGGAGCCTCCTCCACCTGCGTGTCGTGGAAGGAGCAGGTGCACCGCAGCTCTGAGGTGCGCTCTGTGCTGCGCTAGCTGCCCGGCCACAGACAGCAGCTTCCTGCCTCTGAGCCTCAACACGCTGGCGCAGCCCGACAGCCTGCAGCACATCACCAGCGCCGGAGAGGAGGACTGGGACCCCGCCTACATCATCCACCTGCACCCTGTGGCCACGCTGCGCAACCTGCTGCCCTACACGCTGCGCTACCTGCTGGAGGTACGCTCACCACACATGCTGCTAAGTCTGATCTGAATAGTTTTCTCTCCTGTGTTTATGAGTTGAGAACAGGTGGGGAAAAGGTTTTTGCCAGGATCATTTTTCTAAATTTCTTTTTTTGCCAGGTTAATCGTGGCCTTTGTAATACTTATTTAATAATTAATATTAATATTAAGCTCAGAATTTCCTAGATTATTTTTGTTTTCTCACTTATTATTTACTATAATAATATGCTACCTGGAGAATGGGTTTTTAGGCAATTCTCCTTCACATTCAATGATGATTATATTGTATTTTTTGTAATTGTTTGTATATGTATACAGTAAATAACAACAACAACAACAACAACTTGCCTCTCTGGGCTTCCGTAGTGAGCTAATTGAAACTATTCTAATTGACTCTGATGTGTAAATCTAAGGTGTTTTTATAATCACCTCCCCAGGGTTCAGCAGAGTTCTATGAGCTGCAGGAGGGCAGCTCCTCTGACATCCTGAACGCTCGTATCTCTGGAGAGATGATGGAGTTGGTGCCGTCTCAGTACCAGGGCCGTGACTGGCACGGCCATGTGCGCCTGGACCCGGACCTGCCCGAGTTCTTCCCCGTCTCCTTCACCTGCGACTCGGACCCCCGGCTGACGGCCGACGTGAGCGTGCACGTGACGAGAGCGCACGGCCGCCTGCTGCTGTCGGTCTTCAGCCCGTACTGGATCATCAACAAGACGTCGCGCGTGCTGCAGTACCGCGCCGACGAGCTGTCCGTCAAACACCCCGCAGACTACCGAGATGTGGTGCTCTTCTCCTTCAGGAAGAAGGCCCTGTTCAGCAAGAGCAAGGTAGGCCTGTTCGCACGACCCAGGTGGAAGTCAAAATGCAGACACTTGTTGGTGGTTGAACAAACCCAAAGGATTTATTAACAAAATGTGGTGCGGGCTGTCAGGCAGGAAATCAGGATTCCTGGGAAGCAAGAAAAAAAACAAGATCAGTACTGGACTCCAAAAAACACAGATGAAAGTCAATAGGAAAATTCCTTGGAAGAGGTTAGGATAATGACACGATACCAATCATAAGTCATTTCAACGATCTGACACAGCTTGAAGGGAAACCAGAGTACAGGTGCATCTAAAAAATAAAATCATTGAAAGGTTTTTTTTTTTCATGATTTAATTCAAAAAGTGAAACTTTCATATATTCTAGATTCATTACACATAAAGTTAAATATGTCAAGCCTTTTTTGGTTTAAATTTGGATGATTATGGCTTATCTCATGAAAATCAAAAAATACACTCAATACTCCTTTTGCAGGAATGACTGCATCAATGCGGCGTGTGCCGTGGTGTGGTGTGGTGTGGCGTGGTGTGGTGTGGTGTGGTGTGGCGTGGCGTGGTGTGGCGTGGTGTGGCGTGGTGTGGCGTGGCGTAGCGTGGCGTAGTGTGGCGTGGCGTGGCGTGGTGTGGCGTGGCCACATACTGAGATGAATGCAGAAAGGCTTTCATTCCCACATTGCTGCAGCAGAAAAAAGTGCAAAACAATGACATTATAAAGCAAGAGATGTTTCTGCGTTGTATTTATTTGCCAAGTGGTTACAGCAGTTAATGCAGGCGATCATTCTGATAGAAAAATGCACACAAAAAAACATTGTGTTAACTCATTGAGTGCCAGCCACTTTTGGAGAACGGACGCTCCCAGTGCCAGAGTTTCAGAGCTTTTTTCAGTGATTTCTCGAGGCCCACAGAATATTGTGTGATATTACTATGTAAACAATGAACACGCAAAAAGAACGATGAGACTCTTTTCTATCATCAGCAAAAACAGGTTTATTGATATCATTTTCCGTTCTTTAGTTATCAGCCGGAGAGGATAGCTTGATTTAACAAAAAAGAGCAGTTTTTTTCTAGAAGCTGAGATAATGGCCCTTTTGTGAAATTAAACATTTCAAACACATCACTGACTCTGAAGCTAATTTTCTGATGTAGTCACACCTCAAAAATAATTTCCTTCAATAAAACAGTGAAGGCCAGGGAATTTTGTTTGGCAGAATAATATTTTTAGCTGCAACCAGCAGCGCTGGCCCCTGTGTGCGCTGCTGGTTGCAGCTCCTTGCTGGTCTTGATTTGCTGCTGGTGGGCATCGGATATTCTGGCTTGCGTTTGCCAACCCTGTCCTGCTGCCTGGGTCTGTCTGCGGTGCTGTCTGTCTGTCTGTCTGTCTGTCTGTCTGTCTGTCTCTCTGTCTGTCTGTCTGTCTGTCTCTCTGTCTGTCTGTCTCTCTGTCTGTCTGTCTGTCTGTCTCTCTGTCTGTCTGTCTGTCTCTCTGTCTGTCTGTCTGTCTCTCTGTCTGTCTGTCTGTCTGTCTGTCTGTCTGTCTGTCTCTCTGTCTGTCTGTCTGTCTGTCTGACAGAGAGACAGTGTGTTAATGTCTGTGTCATGAGCAGTATGAGGCAGACTGTTAAGCAAACTGGTCTGTTATTCCCAAACTGAACTGGTAGCAAGACCAAATGGGAATATACAAATTATAGGAATACAAGTATTCCCCCCATCTGTGTATTTTTGTAGTTGGACCTCCTTTAGTCAATCTAAATGTCAATATATTTTAACACTATTTAATTCTACATATGTTACACAGATGGAAAAAAATAGGAACTTAGAAAGGTTATCCTGGCAAAACGTTTGTCACCTGTTCTTAAAGCATAAGATCGCCCACAAATAATTATCTATTATCTACTCAGCCCCATGCTGATAGGACAGTGAAGGACAGGGTTTTTAGTCCTCAAAATATTTGTGGAGTTTCACAGCAAAACACTGTCGCAGCATCCTGTGACCTAAACAATTTAAGTTGATGGTGACCAACTTAAAATTTTCAAAAAAGGGCTCCATATACTCCTCACTTTGGCTTAATCCAAGTCTCCACAAGCCCTGAGATGCCAAGTTGATTTGAAAATATGTAATTTACACCATGTTGTTAGCTGAAATCTTCATTGTAGCAGCACTGCTACCCCCCCCCCCCCCCACACACACACACACACACACACATCCGTGGCTACAGTGAAGATTTCAGCTAAAACAGGGTGTAAATCACATCTGTTCAAGTCAACTTAAACCCACCCTTTCATCAGCATGGGGGTAAGTAGGCAATGACTTGATCTTCATTTTTGGGTGAACTTATCCTTTAAGTCATAAACACAGGAGAGAAAACTATTTAGATCAGACTTCTGTGTGTGTGTGTGTGTGTGTGTGTGTGTGTGTGTGTGTGTGTGTGTGTGTGTGTGTGTGTGTGTGTGTGTGTGTGTGTGTGTGTGTGTGTGTGTGTCTGCATGTGCATACGTGCGTGTGCATGTGTGCGTGTGTGTGTGTGTGTGTGCGTGCAGGTGGGGGTGAGTATCCAGATGAGCAGCTTTAACCTGACCCGTATCGTGACCCTGAGTCCGTTCTTCACGCTGGTCAACAAGTCCTCATACGAGCTGGAGGTGGGCGAGCTGCAGGAGGGAGATGGAGATCACGCCTCCGCCACCAGGTGGCACTACATCGCCTCCACTGAGGTCAGTGAGCCGGATGCTGCCTTTACTTCTCCGCTAGTGATGCGCGCGGCCTCCCCAGAACCCGCTGGGTCCCGCGGGTTGGCCCGTCCCGCGGGTTGGCCCGCCCCGCAGGCGGTCTGGGTCCGAAAATGAGGAAAATTGTTGTCAGTTGTTGTCTTGTGTGTTGCAGTGTGTTTCCAACGGTCAGTTGTTGTCTGTGTGTTGCAGTGTGTGTTTCCAACGGTCAGTTGTTGTCTGTTGTGTGTTTCAGTGTCTGCCTCTGTGGCCGGAGAGCGTGGGGGGCCGCCTCTGTGTTCGAGTCGTCGGGTCTGAATCTTCCTCAAAGTCCTTCTTCTTCAACAAGCAGGACAACGGCACCCTACTGGGCATGGACCAGGTCAGTCTGCAGTAGAGGTCTTCACGGGTCCAAAATCACGGACCCGGACCCTAATGGACCTGGGGAATTTGTGCCCGAACCTGTAATGGACCCGTCTATTATTAGAAATCTGAGACCTGGCCCCGTTCAGATCCGAGACATACCGAGGCAGAGACTAGTGGTGTCGACGTCAAAGTTGCTTGTTAACTGCTACAAGTTGTATATCAAATGAAACTTTGTGCATCTTTATTAACTAACATTATAGCATTCTCCCCTGGTTGATGCTGCCTAACGCTAGTTAGATAGTACAGTGGCAGTCTCACTCTCTATGCTACCGCCGTTCCTTCGCCCAAAAACACACACAACAGCGCTAGAAACAATCACATACATGTTGTGACTTGTGTACTCACCATGCGATCATCGAATAATAATCCAAAAGTACGGGAAACAGTCATCTTCAATTAAATCCATAGCGAGGAACCAGCAAGAGGGTTACCTCTCTGCAACGAAAATCACTTCCTCGTTTGCCTGAGGCACATGTGTGCGCATGTGGTCACATGCGCCTCATGTAAACGAGGAAGTCATTTTCATTGCAGATGGGAACGCTCTTTGCCAGTTATTTTCTCTATGGATTTACTTGCAGTTTGTGACAACAAGCCTCACGTGTGCTGTTTTGATGCGTTTCTCTCGTGATCAGCGCTGATCGCCGGGTCCACTCGGGTCTTATTGGACCCGGCATTTCACTGTCAGAACCCCGAGACCCGTGACAATCGCTACCGGAACCGACCCATACCCGGGGTCACTTCTTTTGAATGGACCCAGACCCGGCTGGGTCGGAACCTCGGGTATTCGGGGGGTCGGGCATACCCGAAGACCTCTAGTCTGCAGTGTTTACATGCACTGCTCATCAATCTTTGCACACTGGAATACGTTCATCTCCGAAGCCCATAGGAATGCGTGGAGCATGGGTGTGCATGGAGCTACTTGTCTCATCGTTTTGCCAGGGAAATTGAAGGGAATGTTTTCTAATAGATAATAGATCAATCACCTAAACGCTATAAAACATTTCAAACATTTCATTGCAGGATGATGATGTTTTCTTTGGTGTGTCACCGCAAACACAATCTCACACACACACACACACACACACACACACACACACACACACACACACACAAATATCATCAACAGGGAAAAGGTGAAAAGAAAATATTTATTTTCCATCGTAAAATATAAAAAACACACCAAAAATAAAACACACCAAATAAAAAACAAAAATTAACCCAACTAAGCTGTTTTAGTTTATACAAAAATATAATATATTATAATATAATATAATATATTGTGCACATTTGATTTTGGGGGTTAAAAAAATAACAAATATCTGTCTCTCTCTCTTCTCACAGTATGGAGGGATCATCGTGGACGTGAACATCTCAGATCACTCCACTGTTATCGGCTTCACTGACTACTATGAAGGAGCGGCTCCGGCTCTCATCGTCAACCACACGCCCTGGGTCACAGTCTGCTACAGACAGAGGTCAGTAACAACACGCCCTGGGTCACAGTCTGCTACAGACAGAGGTCAGTAACAACATGCCCTGGGTCACAGTCTGCTACAGACAGAGGTCAGTAACGACACACCCTGGGTCACAGTCTGCTACAGACAGGTCAGTAACCATGGCAGTAAAAATGGCTGCCTCCGTGGCTCTCCGGCTCGAACAGTAACATCAACGTTCATTGAGTTTAAACAGCCATAAGTGCAGTTATTGCAGAAATAGACTCCATAACAACAATTAAACAAGAGCAGGAGTTGCACCAGCGAGGTTTCTCAGCAGAAAATATGTTTTCGCCGTTGTTCTGAGTGGATTTAGATTTGACTGGATCTGATGCTGATTGGCTGAAGGACTGGCTACTTCCACCCACTGAAATCACTGTGCACAGCGCTGAGTCCAGACGGATCCACAGAACCAAACAGTTCACACATCTGGATGGTTTTAACCAGGCTAGTGTTAGAATACTGTTTCCACACTGTCGTCTATATATATTAGGGCTGTCCCAGCGAGTCGACGTAATCGATGACGTCGACTACGTAATTACGTCGACGCACGCTACGTGCTTCGACGCGTCACGTGTGGCTAATTTTAGCAGCTAACTGTTACTTTTCGTTACGTTACATGGCAGTAAAATGCCACTGAATGACCAAATTGATTTAACTTTTAACCATTTCGATTTCCACTTTCAATACGGACCCCCAGCATTGGTTAGTTGTTAACACGTCAAAAAAAATCCAACGGTTGACTGCCAATGACGTGTTAATACGTAAAAAAAAAACGTTGATCTAACCCTTTTACATCTCTTATATAAATATTGAAGCCACCGAACGTGTACAACCCATTCCACCAACCCACTAAGTGGCGACAGTGCTCTCCATTCTAGAAAAAGCCGAGCCAAAACTGCAGGGGAACGCGCGATGAAACCATTCTCATACTGTAAAATGGATTGGCGAAAACGCTTTCGCTTTCGCGCTGATTGCTGGCGGTGGGGGATTGCAAATTTGCATAATAGATTATGGGTGCAACACACTTTGAAACACGCAGCATAAATAAGACCAGAATCACAAAAGAAACCCCGTTTCTTGGGGTTTCTCAACCGAAACCCCAAGAAACGAGCGAGCCCATCCTCGCCCAGCGGCCGCCAGCAGACAGGAGCAGCAGCAGCAGCAGCAGAAACAAGCTTGTGACACGCCCGCTGCAGCCAAGAAGAACACACACGGAGGGAGGAGTTTGAAGTAGAGGGGGGTTTCCTGCTGTTATAGAGGAAATTACTGTTCAAAACTATTGTTTAGATGTCTGACGTCTTACTGATGCCAAAAATGAATGGTTAAAGTGACTGTTCTATCGAATTTCACAAAAAGTTATTTATCTCAGCTTAAATTTTCAGACGCTGAAACCATGCTGTATTCAAGTGCTAATGCCTACATAACTACTAACTCTACAAACTAACTCTTTTAGACAGAGAAAGCACACATTCTATTAGTTCTTTTGAGATATTTTGTGTTCACAAAATCTTAGCAGAAAAGAATCCTCGGGTCTTGAAAGATGAGCCAGAATCCTCAAAAAAACCCTCTGGCAGAAGCTACCTACAGTAAAAAAAAAATGGCTGGCAGTAAATGTGTTAAAAGTTAAATCAATTTGGTCATTCAGTGGCGTTTTATTGCCATTTAAAGTAACGACAAGTAACAGTTAGCCGCTAACATAGAGCGAGTGCTCTTCTTGTTCTTCTGGAAATTGCAGCAGTTTACATGCAACTAGACCCATTACTGCCCTCCACAGGACGGCACAAACTCCATCTTTCTCAGACTGGTTTAGACGTCAGCGGTTTAGACTCCGTTATACAGGCCGTCCGGCATGTGTAGAAATATATATATATTTGTTAAATTCTTGCATCATTGTTTGTTTCCTTGGTCCTGATCTTTGCTGACTATTCTGACTGCTCTTCTTCGTCGTCTTGTTTTAATGTTAGTTGACGTTTGACAAACTGGTTAGGCCCTTTACCGCCACCTAGTGGTCGGAGGGTATGCTGGCTGTCTGGGGGGAAATTAAATTTCGAATAAATTATAATGCACTTATATTTCAGTCTGTGGGATGAAATGGTGGCCCATACATTGCGGTTATGTTTTATATCATTTTTTAAATTAATAATCACCGTAACTTTAAATCCAACTTTAAATCTTAGAGCCTAAGATGTCAGCTTTGACAAGAGCGGCAAAGGGCAAATGGAAATTTGCCTTCATGCAATTTAATTTAGTGAGGTAGATTACTTTCACTTTGATTCAAGATGTCTGTCCTGAGGAGACTGCTGTTAGGATGAGAACAACACATTCACACTGGAATGATTTAAAATTCTTACACCATAAAGCCTACACCACAAGCCCCTCATAAACAATTGTCATCAAGGGAGTCCAGTCTGGATGGATGTAATGGATGACATTACACATTACAATAGTTCCGAGGCCGATTTTCACACAACTGACACATCACAACCCACCTGAATATCCGGTTTACTTCCTGTATACATAGCTGAGCGCAGGCTGATATTCGGCTCATATTAAATGTTAACGTTAGGCCGTGTCTCCGACAGACACATTAACAAGGTAGCCTATTTTGGTCTTTATGTCTTGTAGTAGTTAGTAGTAGTTGTTGTTGTTGTTGTTGATAGTTGCCATAACAACCACCCTTGTCGGAAAGACGTGCACACGCTGGGTAGCGTTGTTGTCCCGGAGGCGATTTTTTTTTTTCCGGATGATGGCGAAGGCTATGCGAAGGCATAACCCGCCCCTCTCTGCTTCTGATTGGCCTAGCGTCAAACTTCCATCCAAACACATTCGCTTGGCTATCCTGCATTACATCTCTGTTACAGTCTGTGGCCAGACCGTCAGACTCAGTGGGTCAGACAGACATACAGCAGTTAACGCTTGCTAGCCTGCATGAAAGACGCACTGGCATGAAAGACGCCAGTGTGTTTATGTTTTTAATATAGTCATATCTAAGGTTTATAACGCTGCCACTAATCAGAGGCAGAGAGGGCCAGGGGTGCCTTCGCCTTCGCCATCATCCGAAAAAAATATCGCTTCCGGTAAGCTAGCTAGCTAGCTAATGTTAGCTGCTGGTTGGTTGGCTAACTAGCGAATGTTAGCCGTTAGCTAACGTTAACACGTTAACTAGACAAACACAGACATGCAGAGCTCCAAAAACAGAGCAATTCGTGATTTTGTTACTGTAGTTTCTGCAGAGTAATGTCCATGTACCTTCATGGATTGCACGGGGTTGGTATTGCAAAGGGATCTGACGGATAGTGCAGTAACAGTCAACAGCTATGATAGCACAGCCAGTCGGGGGGAGGAAGTCCATATATGGTCATGGGGCACAGGTCATTACGTCATCACAGGATAACAGCCAATCGGCTGGCTCAGATCTGAGCCAGCCAATCGCGTTGTCCTGGCTGTTTGGGACGTGTATAAAAGGCAACCGCTGACCGGGGTGGGTGGGGGGAACCAGAGGAGAGGGGGAGAGAAGAGGAGAGGAGAGGGAGAGGAGGGGAGAGGAGAAGAGAGAAGGGGAGAAGAGGAGGGGAGGGGAGAGGGGGAGAGGAGGGGGGAGGAGACGGATAGTGCAGTAACAGTCAGCAGCTATGATAGCACAGCCAGTCGGGGGGAGGAAGTCCATATATGGTCCATCCGGTCATGGGGCACAGGACATTACGTCATCACAGGATAACAGCCAATCGGCTGGCTCAGATCTGTTCAAATCTGAGCCAGCCAATCGCGTTGTCCTGGCTGTTTGGGACGTGTATAAAAGGCAACCGCTGACCGGGGTGGGTGGGGGGAACCAGAGGAGAGGGGGAGAGAAGAGGAGCGGAGAGGAGAAGAGAGAGGGGAGGGGAGAGGAGAGGGGGAGAGGAGGGGGGAGGAGACGGATAGTGCAGTAACAGTCAGCAGCTATGATAGCACAGCCAGTCGGGGGGAGGAAGTCCATATATGGTCCATCCGGTCATGGGGCACAGGACATTACGTCATCACAGGATAACAGCCAATCGGCTGGCTCAGATCTGTTCAAATCTGAGCCAGCCAATCGCGTTGTCCTGGCTGTTTGGGATGTGTATAAAAGGCAACCGCTGACCGGGGTGGGTGGGGGGGACCAGAGGAGAGGGGGAGAGAAGAGGAGGAGGAGAGGGGAGAGGAGGGGGGGAGAAGAGGAGTGGAGAGGGGAGAGGGGGAGGATGGGAGAGGAGGGGGGGAGAAGAGGAGGGGAGAAGAGGAGAGGAGAGGAGAGGGGGAGAGAAGAGGAGCGGAGAGGGGAGAGGAGGAGGGGAGGGGGGGAGAGAAGAGGAGAGGAGAGGGGGTGGATGGGAGAGGAGGGGGGGAGAAGAGGAGGGGAGGGGGGAGAAGAGAGGAGGGGAGAAGAGGAGAGGAGGGGAGAGGGGGAGAGGAGAGGGGGAGAAGAGGAGGGGAGAGGGGGAGAGGAGAGGAGGGGAGAAGAGGAGGGGAGAGGGGGAGAGAAGAGGAGCGGAGAGGGGAGAGGAGGAGGGGAGGGGGGGAGAGAAGAGGAGAGGAGAGGGGGTGTATGGGAGAGGAGGGGGGGAGAAGAGGAGGGGAGGGGGGAGAAGAGAGGAGGGGAGAAGAGGAGAGGAGGGGAGAGGGGGAGAGGAGAGGGGGAGAAGAGGAGGGGAGAGGGGGAGAGGAGAGGAGGGGAGAAGAGGAGGGGAGAGGGGGAGAGAAGAGGAGTGGAGAGGGGAGAGGAGGAGGAGAGGAGAGGGGGAGGATAGGAGAGGAGGGGGCGAGAAGAGGAGGGGAGGGGGGAGAAGAGAGGAGGGGAGAGGGGGAGAGGAGAGGGGGAGAGGAGGGGGGAGGAGACGGATAGTGCAGTAACAGTCAGCAGCTATGATAGCACAGCCAGTCGGGGGGAGGAAGTCCATATATGGTCCATCCGGTCATGGGGCACAGGACATTACGTCATCACAGGATAACAGCCAATCGGCTGGCTCAGATCTGTTCAAATCTGAGCCAGCCAATCGCGTTGTCCTGGCTGTTTGGGACGTGTATAAAAGGCAACCGCTGACCGGGGTGGGTGGGGGGAACCAGAGGAGAGGGGGAGAGAAGAGGAGCGGAGAGGAGAAGAGAGAGGGGAGGGGAGAGGAGAGGGGGAGAGGAGGGGGGAGGAGACGGATAGTGCAGTAACAGTCAGCAGCTATGATAGCACAGCCAGTCGGGGGGAGGAAGTCCATATATGGTCCATCCGGTCATGGGGCACAGGACATTACGTCATCACAGGATAACAGCCAATCGGCTGGCTCAGATCTGTTCAAATCTGAGCCAGCCAATCGCGTTGTCCTGGCTGTTTGGGATGTGTATAAAAGGCAACCGCTGACCGGGGTGGGTGGGGGGGACCAGAGGAGAGGGGGAGAGAAGAGGAGGAGGAGAGGGGAGAGGAGGGGGGGAGAAGAGGAGTGGAGAGGGGAGAGGGGGAGGATGGGAGAGGAGGGGGGGAGAAGAGGAGGGGAGAAGAGGAGAGGAGAGGAGAGGGGGAGAGAAGAGGAGCGGAGAGGGGAGAGGAGGAGGGGAGGGGGGGAGAGAAGAGGAGAGGAGAGGGGGTGGATGGGAGAGGAGGGGGGGAGAAGAGGAGGGGAGGGGGGAGAAGAGAGGAGGGGAGAAGAGGAGAGGAGGGGAGAGGGGGAGAGGAGAGGGGGAGAAGAGGAGGGGAGAGGGGGAGAGGAGAGGAGGGGAGAAGAGGAGGGGAGAGGGGGAGAGAAGAGGAGTGGAGAGGGGAGAGGAGGAGGAGAGGAGAGGGGGAGGATAGGAGAGGAGGGGGCGAGAAGAGGAGGGGAGGGGGGAGAAGAGAGGAGGGGAGAGGGGGAGAGGAGAGGGGGAGAGGAGGGGGGAGGAGACGGATAGTGCAGTAACAGTCAGCAGCTATGATAGCACAGCCAGTCGGGGGGAGGAAGTCCATATATGGTCCATCCGGTCATGGGGCACAGGACATTACGTCATCACAGGATAACAGCCAATCGGCTGGCTCAGATCTGTTCAAATCTGAGCCAGCCAATCGCGTTGTCCTGGCTGTTTGGGACGTGTATAAAAGGCAACCGCTGACCGGGGTGGGTGGGGGGAACCAGAGGAGAGGGGGAGAGAAGAGGAGTGGAGAGGGGAGAGGAGGAGGGGAGGGGGGGAGAGAAGAGGAGAGGGGGAGGATGGGAGAGGAGGGGGGGAGAAGAGGAGAGGAGGGGAGAGGGGGAGAGGAGGGGAGAGGGGGAGAAGAGAGGAGGGGAGAAGAGGAGGGGGGGAGAAGAGAGGAGGGGAGAAGAAGAGAGGAGGGGAGAGGGGGAGAGGAGAGGGGAGGGGGAGAGGAGAGGGGGAGAGGAGAGGAGAGGAGGGGAGGAGAGGAGAGGAGGGGAGGAGAGCGCTGCCAGCGGCACCAGGCATCACCAGGAGGCGCTGTATGCTTCCTTTCTGAGTTTTGAAATAGAAACTCCTCACTGATGTTGACAGAAACTGACAAACTGACAAAGATGGCAAAAAGGAAGGATTCTTGGCCTTTCATTTCTATCAAGGAAAAGACTCAATCCACATGGCTTACGTTAAGTTTAATTTTTCAACAAGTAGCCCAGTGTAACAATGAAAAAATAGTGCTTGTTGAAAATTCCCCACAGTACAATGTCTCGTTTCCTTTCAGAGGCTTGAGCAGGTGACCTCTCTAAGTATTCCACAACGTGTCAGCAGATCTACATTACATTGCGTCCACACGAGGTCAGAGCCGCGTTGTCCGAGTCGTCTCCACAGCTATGCAAATAACACCGGCAGGCCTACTTCACACACAGCAGCGTTTTACACTAAGTTCAAATATAGGCCATTTAAGTTGAGGCAGAGCAGACGCAGCAGGTCAATGTTTTATGTACAACAGTACAGTCAGAAATTGTCATTTTTGGTGCACATAGCGTTAAGGACATAAAATTGCTTGGAAAAGAAAATGCACTGTGGCCTGCTAATTTGCATTACTGTAACAGTAGCATCAGTTTGCATTCACTCTAGGGTGAACTCCTTATTTTCAATCTAAAACAAAACGTTGCATTTTGTCATCTAGGCTATAGTTATTATCATACAATGAGAAGATTAAAATAAATAAGACACTCTGTAGCATCTGCACAGTGTAAAAACATATTTTGGTTTAAATTCCATTTTTCTAAACAGCCTGAACAGCTGGGCAAAACATTTTAAATAAGCTGAACATTCCATTCACGTCATGAGATTTTTTTCTCAGTCGTTTGTGACCAACTAACAGATAATAAATGCTAATAAAAAAGTTTATATATGGATATATATATATATATATATATATATATATATATATATATATATATATATATATATATATATATATATAATCCCTCAAGTATTACAATGGAACAGGACACTTAATGACAAAGGAATGCTTTCAAACCAAGCATTGTGGCACATGAACAGAGAGAATGGCAGTGCTTAGAAAAACAGTCTACAAAGAGCTTCAAAGAAAGATGAAATGCATGAGCCCCAGATTTGAAGTTAAAAAAGAAGAAAATATATATGGGACTAAGGTCGGCACTCAGCAGTATCTGATGCCAGCAATAATAGCCAGAAGTCAGAGTGGAACATTGTTTGGGACTGGGTTCAGTGACAGTACCCTACACGGACAAACTTGCACTCACACAGGTACTGCATACTAATACGGTGCATACAACTGTCTCGTCTTATTGGTTGATTGTTGTGTCTGGTGTTTGTGTCTTATTCCTTCTGTCCAAGGCGGAGGATGCCGGAGCCCAAGTATTTTGTTGTGTTTTCTACTTAAATATCTGAAATGAATTTTATGACGCAGATGACGATACAGATGAACTTGAAGGGCTGAATCAGCAGCTTTTGTTCTCCTCCACAGCTTTCTCTCGCATCTCGTGCAAAACTGGTGTCAGGATTGCTTTCAAAGTCTTGTATAAAGCCTGGTTGTTCTCAGAGGCAGCGTGAATCTGGAGAGAAAAGGAAATATTAGATCATGTAACAAATAAAAAAACAACCCACACAGTATATCACTAACACCCACAGAATAGTGCTACAAAGGCCATATACACTGTATATTGAGGTACTCCTCACCTTGGTAAACATTTGTATCGTTTGGTTAAGAAAAGCGGTCTCCACTTCCCCAGGTATTGCCAGAAGATGAGCTGCACAGTCCAGAACACACAGCAAAGTCAGCCTGTGGCCCTGTGAACAGGAGCAAGGAGAGGACAGTACTGTAGAGTGTAGACTTTATACACCATATTATCAGAGTTTACAGGAACATAGTGTTGTAATCAGGGCCGTAGCCAGGGTTCCGAAATAGGGGAGGTCGGGCGCGGCCGAAAAAAAATTGAGTTTTTTTTTTCCCCTTTTTAAGCCATATTTAGAGTAATATATCATTTTAAATCAACATTAGGATTATACTGTTGTGATGTCATTATTCAGTATATTCTCTTTCATGTCACCACCTGCTCAGCTCTCCTGTCAACATAATTGTAACTAACAAACACAAACTGTTTTAGCCAAATTCATATCAAAATGACACCTACAAACACAGGTACACAACCCAAGCCGTACACAACACACAAAGTTACTTAGACAGACTAGACACTTACTTTCTTGGTTGTTGCTAAAAAATCTGTCAGTGTGTGTCACTCACTGCATGTCTGTCGTTCACTCGCTCACTGTCTCGCAGCTCGCTCACCTTCAATTATCTCGCCAGGCAGACAGACAGTCATCACTCACCACCATGCTGCTGCTCTCTCAGAATCAAGTTACCGCGGACACGGCGTCAGATGACTTCCTGCCTGACCTGCCTTTCG
>NC_139642.1:8068735-8252176 GCF_964638095.1 Poromitra crassiceps
ATGTTTTCATTGTCAGGGATTACAATGACACCCTATACAACATCATAAACTGTTCACATGAATAGTTAATGGTGAATTCAGTGGTGTTTTGATGAATTCAGTGATGTTTTGAGAAGGATACAATGCAATTAGTTCATGGGCCAATGGTGAAATCGGTACCACCTAAGGGGACCGCGCAATTTTTGTATTTTTGTCTTCCTACATGTCTCTAGTTTATATTTTGGTATGATAACCCTGCCAATCTGGTAGCTTATTGATAGTTATCACTCTGTAAAAAACCTTCTCCCATATAAATGACAAAACCCTGATTTCTGTGTATTAGTCCAGATGATATGTGAAAATCATGTTCACTTTTTCATAAAAGCATGAAACTTGGTACGCATATAGTTTGGGGCCCCCTAAATCTTCAGAAATTAAGCCATCACAAAAATGCCTCGTGGTGGCCATTTTAATTCCGCCATAAGTGAATTATGTAGTTTGCATCATATCTCCTGAACCACACATGATAACACAGAAAAGGTGATGTCTATCCCTATGTTTTCATGGTCAAGGATTACAATGATACCATATAGAACATCATAAACTGTTAAAGTAACTGATCAATGGTGAATTTAATGACGTGAGAAGGAAATCACAGTTTCTGATAACTGATGCTATAACCTCAATTCCATGACCACTCTCTGGCTAACATTTTTTGATGAGTAATTTGACTTCTATGGGCTTTTTGTTAAAATAGCCCCCAGGCCCCTCCCAAACATCCTGCGACTTTCTGCCAGACGGCCAAATCCAAGATGGCCACTGGTACAATCTTGAAAAATGTACTTTTGAACCCAAGCACCTAGAATAATGTATGAAGACACTTTTCGGTATAAGTCAACCACAAAGAATCTGATTCTGACATCAGTTTAACATTCTGACATAATTTTTGACCCAGAATTCCAAGATGGCTACCATCCAGTAGCGTGAAAACTTAACTTTTGAATGGCAACATATACGTATGTGGTGTTTGGGGTTTACCATTTTTAGAGTAAGGACGGAGATTAACAATGGTGAATTATAGCTATTTTAATTGCAAATCCATGCCTACCAAACATGGTTTAGTAATGACAATTATTGTGTTTTGAGGGTAATTTCATAATTATGTTAGTCTCGCTGGCCAGCCTCCCCTCCCTACAGGGGGAGGAGTCTGGCGCCACGGAAACAGGCAACTGGGATAAGCCCTTCCCTGCTCTACAGCGGCTCCCCATTGGAGCGACTGTTTCAGTGGCTGCCGGATGTCCGCTCCCGGCTTATTACAAACTCTGTCATTGGCTCAGACCACGTCAATCAGAGCAGCTTCCGCTCCCTCCTCTGTGTGTCGCTGTAAATAGTGCCCTACCGCCTCAGTGAAAACAACAACGCTAACTAGCTAGCAAGCTAACGGCAGAAACCTACATGCTAGCTCGTTGCTACACGCTGAAAAGGGCAAGTTGGATTGTTGGAAACTATTTTCCAAGGGCACTGCTGCTAAGCGCGGCCCATCGCAATCCCACTATGGAGACCTGCGTGGGAGGGGAGGCTGGCCAGCGAGACTATGGGATAGGTGAAGGTGAATAGCCTATGTCCATTGTCCAACAAGTTTTCTCAATTAATTTCCCTCTTTGCGATGTGATAAAAGTTTCTCAGTGAGTTGTAGTTGATTGCCTCACTAAATTATCTGCTAATATCCAATTTTAGCAGCAGAATTTGATGTCCTGGCGTGGCACGTCCGTGTGTAATGACATATCCAAAAGGAATTTTACTCTGCGCTGCGCAGCATAGAGATTATGGTGCGCTCAAGCGCAGCGGAGTATTTATCGCGTAAGAGGTGCTTTTTTTTTGCGCGTAAGAGGTGCTGCCCCATATTCTGCGCAGAAACGCCTGATTGTGGCACGCCTATGTCCAGTAAAATTATAACAGGCATGTGCTTGTGCACGCCCCCAATTTGCATTGCACGCGGCGTACCGCTTTTGCAAAGATAGGGCCCCCGGGACTTGCAAGAATCTGGTCAACTTCTCCTCTCCTGCAGCATGGGCTGATTTTAAGTCTGCAATGAGTTCATCAGAGGCAGGCAGACTGTAGGGTGCGGAGGGTTGGGGAGGCCAGGTCAAACGGGAAGGAGTTGAACTCATGCATGCAGGCATGGCTCAAAATGGATGCGAAAAGGTGCAAACACACCAGACGCTGAAGTGACGAAGCATCTGGAAGCGCAGCCAGTTTCATTTTGGCACACTTGTTAGCACATTAGACCGTTCAGTCAGACCAGCCGTGATGCGGCCAGCTCGCCCCATGCAGAGATTGTTTCGGCGTCTGATCTATTTTTGTGTGAGACCCGCGAGTGATTGGTGTCCACCCACTATGCCGACCACCCGCAATGCCGACCTTAGGTTTAGGCGTGGGGGGTGGGAGAGGTTAGGTTTTGGGTTAGGGTCTGGGGGAGGTTAGGTTTATGCGTGGGGGGTGGGGAGGTTAGGTTTTGGGTTAGGGTCTGGGGGAGGTTAGGTTTAGGCATGGGGGGAGGTTAGGTTTGGCGTGGGGGCTGGGAGAGGTTAGCTCCACCGACACGCTGCACGCCGCCTCGCTCAGCTGGTTCTGCTTGTGGGCTATCGGCATTGCGACCTGTTGGCACTGCGGCCTGTCGGCACATAGACGCGGCACCGAGTGATTGTGTGAAGCCAGATAGGAAGTCAGTACAAGTTGTCACCGGCGTGGAGCAAAGCAGTGCGTCTGGTGTGAATGGCCAGGGTCCTGCTCTAGCTGAATTTACACACAGCGGCACTTTGCGTCTGCAGCATCACAATCATCTTCCATCCTCCTCCCTGCATGCATGCTCCAACCCGCTCTGACTGACTGGTGGCGACCATTTATGGATTTCGTTTCCACTCCCTCCGTGTCGAATCTGTCTATCTCAAATGCCTGTGCCACTGTGAAACAACATCAACAATGCTAGCTCGTTGCTACATGCTGAAAACGGTTGGATCTGGATTGTGCAATAAAGCAGGCCTGCTTGATACTTTTGGTGGATAGTTGTAAAGGTGAACGGAGCCTTTTTCCCCTATACCAGGGTGGAGGTATTAGCAGCCAGACTCTGCCATTGTAGGGAGGGAGTCTGGCAAGCGAGACTACCCGGGGAGGAACTCAAGGTAGGAGCTGCTGAGATGGAGTGGAGCGCTCCAAGGCAGTGATTGACCTGGTTGTGGTCAACTTGTAAACCTCCACGAGTTGCTGGAACATTGTGTTTTTGATGAATGTGTGGCCTTATTCAACTCCAACATCACATACAGGAAGACGCAGAAGAGCAAGCGCATCTAGAAGAAGCTCTATCTCCAATCTGTAGGCCTGCAAGAACCCTACATCACTCTCGTTGACATGGGCATGATCTAGAGGATGGCAATTCCATCAGCAATTGGATCGGCAGACACAAGATGGCACCCCATACAAGTGGTCGGACTATGTCCACAAGGTGTCATCCATCATCCTTGCCCGCCATGGTGATGTTGACATATCATCTGTGTGATCGACCGGTATGACACAGCATACTTGGCTAAAGATGATGAGCAGAATCTGATGATTCGGAATCTATAGCTAGAGCTTATTTTAGTTATCTTGTCATACATTCCTTAAATATTTTAATGCAAGAAATCCTGGGGGTAGTTGGTACAGCAGTACCAAGGTAAAATGGGTGTTGACATTAACATATTTTCAGTTAACATAATTCTGAAATGACTCCCAAAACATCCACCATTGTTAATTTCCTTCCTTGTGGTAAACCCCAAATGCACAGTATACCTTCCCATTCAAAAGTTACATTTCCACAATACTGGATGGCAGCCATCTTGGAATTCTGGGTCAAAACTATGCCATAATGTCAAACTGATGTCAGAATCGGATTCCTCGTGGTTGACTTACACCGAAAAGTGTCTTCATACATTATTCTATGTGCTCTGGGTCAAAAGTCAATTTTTTAACATGGCGCCAGTGGCCATCTTGGATTTGGCCATCTGGCAAGGAAAATCCCAGGATCTTTAGGAGGGACCTGGGCGCTATTTTAACAAAAGGTCTATATAAGTCAAATCACTCATCAAAACATCTTAGCCAGAGAATAGTCATGGCTTTGAAGTTATAGCATCGGTTATCAGATACTGTCATTTCCTTCTCACAACGTCATCAAATTCACCATTGATTAGTCACTTTAACAGTTTATGATGTTCTATATGGTATCATTGTAATCCTTGACCATGAAAACATTGGGATAGACATCTCCTTTTCAGTGTTAGCATGTGTGGTTCAGGAGATATGATGCAAACTACATAATTTGCTTATGGCAGAAGTAAAATGGCCGCCACAAGGCATTTCTGCGATGGCTCAATTTCTGAAACTGTACAGGGCCCCAAACTATAAGCCTACCAAGTTTCATGCTTTTACGAAAAAGGGAACATCATTTTCACATATCATCTGGACTAATACACAGAAATCAGGGTTTTGTCATTTATATGGGGGTAGGTTTGTTTACGTAAGGGTTAATGTACGACGAGGTGTCCATTATCACTTTTTAAGGGACGACGTGGAGGCGTGAACCGTCCGAGGCGAAGCCGAGGATGGTTGCCTCCGCGAAGTCCCTTAAAAAGTGATAATGGACACCTCGAAGTGCATTAACCCGCTTATACCATGGTCACTTGCCAACAAAACAATAAGACCAGTCATTTATATTTCCATGTGTAATAAATAAAGCAATCTAAATGGCTAAATGTCTGTTATTCATACTGTAAATCAGTCTTCCACGAAATAAAATAGTCCCTCCCACCTCCACCACCCGCTCCGTTTTAAAGCCGACTCAAACGTTAACTTTATTACAGGAATGCAGGTTTAACGATGTTTTGCGTTCTACATTAAATTAAGACATTACCGTTTGGCTGCTTGCTTTATTTTGTATGATAGATACGTATTGGCCAAGTATATTAACATTTAAGAGCGAAGAGTTTCAGGAAATGAAAAGTGCAGCGGGGGCTCGCACTGCATGCATCTCTCTCTCTCTCTCTCTCTCTCTCTCTCTCTCTCTCTCTCTCTCTCTCTCTCTCTCTCTCTCTCTCTCTCTCTCTCTCTCTCTCAAAGGGCTCGCCCCCGCTCGTGCACGAGCCGAGGAAATATCCTCTTTGTCGCCGAGAAGAGCCTGGTGACGCGAGGTTAAAAATCTCCGAAACGAAAATCAAAATTGTAAATAAGAGTTATTTTTGATAAACTGAGCACACAGGGGTGATTTAAATACTTACTTTGACCGAGTCAATTTTTTTCTCAACATCCAAAATTGTCATATTAACCCTTAACGGGGGTATAGAGCTCAAACTGCTCTCCTGATAACACTGATGAAACTATGGCGCATTGATATGAACGGTGAACAGACCATTTAGCTAGGTGTCCATTATCACTGTACAATATCACTTTTTAATGGACACCTTGCAGCCAATCAGAATCGAGTATTTACCCAGACCATGGTATAAAGAGTGATAACTATCCTTAAGCTACCAAATCGGCAGGGTTATCATACCAAAATATAAACTAGAGACATGTAGGAAGACAAAAAAAACAAAATCGTGCGGTCACCTCAGGTGGTACCGATTTTTGCCTTGGCCCATGGACTATATGACTTGGTGAATGTTACAAAAGGGGTCTTAAAGTCGAGCTGAACCCAAGAATGACTTTTCTTTTCTTTTAGTTCAAATACCTGGGTATGCAGTGCACCTATTTAATAATGTATGCAAAACAAATCACAACAATCTAATTTCTTTAGTTTTTCACACTTTTTCACATCAAAAGTTCGTTTTTCAAGATTTCATTGATAACAGTAATTTACAGTTTGCTGACGTCACCCAGTAGCCTACTATCAAATTTCTACCCCATTTCAACCAATCATATCACGACATGCAGCTGTCAATCAAATCTTCATTTCTGGATAATTTTCTCTTCCAAATGAAGTCGAAAATGGCGCCTAGTGCCTGTCATCTGGCAGAATTCCTATCCCATAAACTAACTACTAACTTGGCCAATTGTTATAATAAAAAACAAAAACTATAATCTCTAAGAATGCAAAGAAATGTAACTGGCTCGTTAAAACGCGCATTCCAGGGATATCGTATCGTTATAGCAGCGATAATGGCGCGCGCATCCGAGAGCTTGGTTGTCAGGGGTCGCACTTCGGAGATTCCAGGCCGACGTGCTGCACTCTCCGCTCGGCAACACGAAGGCAGCTGGCTGCCTGCGGGTCGCTGAGCTCCACTAACCTCCCGTCAAAAGGCTCTTCCCGAGTGGAGCGCCACAACACACTGAATCCCACTCGATTTGGAGGCGGAACACGCCAGGATTGGCCAAAGCCCAATCCAGTCCCCAGAATTGTCAAATAAAATCATCGACATGATACTATGACCCGCCTCTCAACCTGTCATCTTAGACAAACTATGTTTTCAGTCTGAAACGGACTCATTATGCACGAACAGGTTCAGTTCCAGACAGTTTTTCCAGCTGTGTACAATCCTCAGTGTACAGTGGAAACACAAAGCTGCTTGCACCGTAATAAACTATGTCACATGTCTAAGCATTTGCGCCAAAGATCGTCTATTGGTAAGAACCTCTGGCTTAAGGTCTCATTATGCTTTCCGCATCAGCGAGGAACGCGAGTGTCCGCGCGGAAAAGTGACGTCAAATCAGCAGACACGCCCCTCCGCAAGGCTCCGTGCGGACGGTTTTCGAGCGGCCGTGCGCACGGCGAAATTTGTAACTACGCGGACGCGGACGGGCGGACAAAGTGGAGTTTTCAAGACTCGCGCTCAATTCCGCCTGCAGAAACCCACACAGAGTATACAAGCTCCACACGTTTCCTCGTCGGATTCCGTGTCTCTCATTTCCGTGCGGCCGGCCAAAGCGTCAAGCATAATCCAGGCTTTATACCTTGTTCCACTGCAACATCAAGGCTGGAGCACTGTTAAGGTGCTCTTATGCTCGAGCAAAGCTCCGTGGGGGTGGGGCCCCGCGAGTCTCCGTGAGTCACCGTGCAGACCTCGCGCTGGGGCAGATGCCATTATACTCAGAAAGTGATCAGCATAATTGTACAATGGTGAAAACAGCCCGTGAAAAGTCGCAATGAAACGCTGTGCAGTACTGAGTGCGCTTTCACTCTCAAACGACCGCACATCAGCACATGAAGGACTCACCAAACTTGTTTTTACTGAAAGCCGTTTTTACTACTCAGCCCTGATAGCCTACTACTCTGTGCTGCTTTTAATCTCTCTCAATAATGCTCTCAACACAACACATTTACTTGGTGAAATGACTAAAAACGAACAGTTGCAAATCTAAGTTTATAGCCTACCACATGGGTCAAGAAATGTGGCGAAAACACAACTCAGTGTTCAGGGCTCAATGGTTTGAATGCGGCCATGTTTGGAGAGAAGCTCGCGCTGTTAGAAAAAAAGTCAGGCACAACGCGAGCGGCCGCTGGAGCTAGCGAATAACCACGCCCAACAAATTTACGTAATTTGACGCGCCCGCCCCTCGCTCCACCCCCGCGCCCTTCACGGCAGGGTGAGCATAATTCAGCCTTTACTGTTCATGGACACTTGTGTTTCTTCCCCAAACTGTTGCAGACAGCCAGCCATCAAGCACATTGTGAGATGAATGAGTGAGAGAAGTCACTTTACATGAACAATGATCATCCTCTTTTCTATCTGTTGTCCACCTTCAGTGTCTTCAGCATATCTATAGAGGGACATTATGAACAAGTATCATGGTCTTTCAGAGGGAAAGCAGGAGAACTTTCTCCAAGCCGATGTGACGAGGGCACATTCAGGACATGTAGCAGACACTCATCAAGCACATGGTGACGTCAACGGCTGAGTGGTTCATTTACATGAACAATGATCCTCCTCTTGTCTGCCTTCAGTATGACTTTAGCATATAGAATCTATATGCTAAAGTCATACTGAAGGCAGACAAGAGGATAATATCTATATTATAGAGGGACATTTGAGAGGGGAAGCAGGACATGTATGGCTGTTTTGCTCATGGGTTTCACACACTGTAATAAAACATCTAAAGGTAAAATCTTATCAGATGGGGGACGCTGGCACAAAATCTTGTCAAACGGGGGTTTGATTAGTATCAGTTTATGGTTCCTTTAACATCAACAAGTTGGTGAACCACTGGTATGTGTGGTCTGCAAAAACCTTCACATGGAGGGAATTAGACATCTTCATAAATTAGAAACTCTCCACTATAGAGTATATAACTTATTGAATGACTGCAATAGCTCTCAGATCAAAAGTTATTAGTATTTTAATGTTATGTGTCTAAAAGTAAAATGTGAGAAAGGCTTTAAACATTCCACATTTTATTTTCTAGAGTGGCATTCCACCAAAACCATAAAAATCAATACTTCTCCCCTTGTTTTATGAAAATAATTATTCACCGTGATGTACTAAACAGTACTACGGAGATGAAAGTAACCAAATCACTCAAAATACATGAAAAACTGATTTTCAACCGTCTTTTGCTCATTGCCAACAAGGTGCAGCAGCAACATGTTTCTGCAGACCACCACACATGTGATTGACCATGATTAGAATTTAAGAACAAGGAAAGAAAGAATCATCAAAAAATGAAGTTTATTTACAGGAAATAGCCACCTCCCACTTAGAAAATGTCACAACATTTGTAACAAATGTAACAATGGCTGTTAAGATACATAGAAAGAAAGCCAACGTCTTGAAGAATGTCACGCTGTAAAAAAAGTAAAATATGAAAAACTAATGTATCAATATGATATACAATATTTACATACTCAAGCAGGGAAAAAAAATCTCAAGTAATATCTTAGCATCACATTGAATGTAAAGCTTGTTTTTCGGGTGCCTCCTATCCACTTCTGCACAATTATAATGGAAGGTGTTTGCACATCACACACCTAGTCATTTTCACACACACATCCAACTTGCTTATTATAGCAAGTGCATTATAGCAGCTATGCCTTAAAACATGGGTCAAGACATCTGGACAACACATCTCACTGGCTTCCCCCTCATGTTTGTTGTTGTCTGGTCTGACATCTGACGTGTGTAAACAGCCTACATGTTCGTTGTTGTCTGGTCTGACATCTGACGTGTGTAAACAGCCTACATGTTCGTTGTTGTCTGGTCTGACATCTGACGTGTGTAAACAGCCTACATGTTTGTTGTTGTCTGGTCTGACATCTGACGTGTGTAAACAGCCTACATGTTCGTTGTTGTCTGGTCTGACATCTGACGTGTGTAAACGGCTACATGTTTGTTGTTGTCTGGTCTGACATCTGACGTGTGTAAACAGCCTACATGTTCGTTGTTGTCTGGTCTGACATCTGACGTGTGTAAACAGTCTACATGTTTGTTGTTGTCTGGTCTGACATCTGACGTGTGTAAACAGCCTACATGTTTGTTGTTGTCTGGTCTGACATCTGACGTGTGTAAACAGCCTACATGTTTGTTGTTGTCTGGTCTGACATCTGACGTGTGTAAACAGCCTACATGTTTGTTGTTGTCTGGTCTGACATCTGACGTGTGTAAACAGCCTACATGTTTGTTGTTGTCTGGTCTGACATCTGACGTGTGTAAACAGCTACAAAATGGACATAATAGCATCCCGGATAGCTTCATGAGACGGTTCATGTTCACCATAGTAAGCAACACTGTGAGGAGCAGGGAGGTCTGGATGCTCAGTGTTCCACTCTGGTAAGAAGTGCTCCTTATGGATCTCACAGATGTTGTGTAGAATACAACAGGCGACCACAACATCCGACACAAAGGAGGTAGAAATGTCATTTCGTTTGGCCAGGCACCTCCAGCGACCTTTGAGACGTCCGAATGCACTTTCTACCACCGTCATCGCCGAGCCCAGCTTGAAGTTGAAGGCTTTCTGCTGCTCAGCGAGTAGGTGGTCGCGTGTGAAGCCCGTCATCAGCCACTTCCTGATGGGGTACGCTGTGTCTCCGATTAGATGCACAGGGACTTCCACTCCGTTAACAGTGATGGATTTCTGTGGAGAGAGCAACGCAGATGTATAAGTACGTGTAGCAGTAAACACACAGTTAGTTTTGTCAGAAAGGTGTCAGGTGTGTCAGCTCTGTTAAATACGTGTAGCAGTACACACTAGGGCATTCACAGACTAGTCGACTAGTCGACTAGTCGACTAGTAAAACCACTAGTCGACACTGTGCTTAGTAGTCGACTAGTCGTTTTAGCAAAAAAAAAAAAAAAAAAAAAAAAAAAAAAAAAAAAAAATTATATCTTTAAGAAAGAACATACATGGACTATCATATCCCATATCCCCCACAAAGAACATCAAAACACAACAAAACAAAACAAGAAAACTGCATAAGATACACAATAATCCAAGAACAAACAAGACTATTGGACAAACAACCAAACAAAAACAATGCATTCAAAGTAAATACATAGATCTTGCCCTGTTGGCAGCTAGGAAATGCATAGCTTTAAATTGGAAAGCATCCAATCCCCCAGCTGTAGTTCACTGGTGGAATGAACTCTCAAGCTACCATACGTTGGATAACATTTACTACAAGAGCAAAGGCAGATTCTTAGACATCCCCAAAATATGGCAACCACATACAGAGTTTGACTTTAAGAACTTTTTACCCCAGTGTCATTAGGCTTATCAGGATAGGAGCTGGCACGGTGGCTCAGTGGTAGAGCTGTCGCCTCGCAGTCAGAAGGTCCTGAGTTCGATTCTCGCCTGGGACACTGCGGGCGCTGTGGTTGTGTTCCCCCCATATCTTCAGTGCCTACTGCCCAGGTGGGGTATCTCGTCGTAAGGGCCCTTCTGTCTGTGTGGAGTTTGCATGTTCTCCCCGTGCTCCCCCAGGGGGGTTCCTCCGTATATAACCCCCCCCCCCCCCCCCCATTAAAAACATGCAGAAGATCAGATCGTCATCGTCATCCGACCAGTGACGACAACATCCGAAGTCGGTCCCCGGGCGCTGTACGAGAAAGCGACCACTGCTCCTGGCCTGCCCCTCGGAGGAAAGGACAAAGCCAGGATGGGTTAAATGCAGAGGACAAATTTCATCGGCCACCGTCAGCATGTGTGTGTTTGTGGCCCTCCGTGCATGTGTTGATGTGTAACCGTGTGACAATAAAGACGGGCTTGTCCGTCTGAAATCGTGTTTTTTTTTTTTTTTTTAATGCATTGTTTTTGTTTGGTTGTTTGTCCAATAGTCTTGTTTGTTCTTGGATTATTGTGTATCTTATGCAGTTTTCTTGTTTTGTTTTGTTGTGTTTTGATGTTCTTTGTGGGGGATATGGGATATGATATTTCATGTATGTCGTGTAAATACCTCATGTTCTTTCTTAAAGATTAAAAAAAAAAAATTTTTTTTTTTTTTAATTAAAAATAAATTAAAAACGGTTAGTCGACTAGTCGACTACCTTTAGGGACGACTAGTCGACTAGTAAAATTCACTAGTCGTGAATGCCCTAGTACACACACAGTTAGTTTTCTCAGAAAGGTGTCAGGTGTGTCAGCTCTGTTAAATACGTGTAGCAGTAAACACACAGTTAGTTTTGTCAGAAAGGTGTCAGGTGTGTCAGCTCTGTTAAATACGTGTAGCAGTAAACACACAATTAGTTTTGTCAGAAAGGTGTCAGGTGTGTCAGCTCTGTTAAATACGTGTAGCAGTACACACACAGTTAGTTTTGTCAGAAAGGTGTCAGGTGTGTCAGCTCTGTTAAATACGTGTAGCAGTAAACACACAGTTAGTTTTGTCAGAAAGGTGTCAGGTGTGTCAGCTCTGTTAAATACGTGTAGCAGTAAACACACAATTAGTTTTGTCAGAAAGGTGTCAGGTGTGTCAGCTCTGTTAAATACGTGTAGCAGTACACACACAGTTAGTTTTCTCAGAAAGGTGTCAGGTGTGTCAGCTCTGTTAAATACGTGTAGCAGTACACACACAGTTAGTTTTGTCAGAAAGGTGTCAGGTGTGTCAGCTCTGTTAAATACGTGTAGCAGTAAACACAGTTAGTTTTGTCAGAAAGGTGTAAGGTGTGTCAGCTCTGTTAAATACGTGTAGCAGTAAACACACAGTTAGTTTTGTCAGAAAGGTGTCAGGTGTGTCAGCTCTGTTAAATACGTGTAGCAGTACACACAGTTAGTTTTCTCAGAAAGGTGTCAGGTGTGTCAGCTCTGTTAAATACGTGTAGCAGTACACACACAGTTAGTTTTCTCAGAAAGGTGTCAGGTGTGTCAGCTCTGTTAAATACATGTAGCAGTACACACACAGTTACTTTTGTCAGAAAGGTGTCAGGTGTGTCAGCTCTGTTAAATACGTGTAGCAGTAGTAAACACACAGTTAGTTTTCTCAGAAAGGTGTCAGGTGTGTCAGCTCTGTTAAATACGTGTAGCAGTACACACAGTTAGTTTTCTCAGAAAGGTGTCAGGTGTGTCAGCTCTGTTAAATACGTGTAGCAGTAAACACACAGTTAGTTTTCTCAGAAAGGTGTCAGGTGTGTCAGCTCTGTTAAATACATGTAGCAGTACACACACAGTTAGTTTTGTCAGAAAGGTGTAAGGTGTGTCAGCTCTGTTAAATACGTGTAGCAGTAAACACACAGTTAGTTTTCTCAGAAAGGTGTCAGGTGTGTCAGCTCTGTTAAATACATGTAGCAGTACACACACAGTTAGTTTTGTCAGAAAGGTGTAAGGTGTGTCAGCTCTGTTAAAGACGTGTAGCAGTACACACACAGTTAGTTTTGTCAGAAAGGTGTCAGGTGTGTCAGCTCTGTTAAATACGTGTAGCAGTACACACACAGTTAGTTTTCTCAGAAAGGTGTCAGGTGTGTCAGCTCTGTTAAATACGTGTAGCAGTAAACACAGTTAGTTTTCTCAGAAAGGTGTCAGGTGTGTCAGCTCTGTTAAATACATGTAGCAGTACACACACAGTTAGTTTTGTCAGAAAGGTGTAAGGTGTGTCAGCTCTGTTAAATACGTGTAGCAGTACACACACAGTTTTCTCAGAAAGGTGTCAGGTGTGTCAGCTCTGTTAAAGACGTGTAGCAGTAAACACACAGTTAGTTTTGTCAGAAAGGTGTCAGGTGTAGAGGTCGACCGATATTGCTTTTTCAATGGCCGATGCCGATGCCGATCTTTAGAGAGCAGGGCGGCCGATGGCCGATATATAATGCCGATTATTATTATTTTTTTCATTCGATAAAATACGATTAAAATAAACTCCTCAAAAAAAGTTTGGAAACGTTAATTTGCTCGATTATTTCTCCCCTTTAATAATACCAATTGGTATTGTATTTTATAGAGTTGGAAGCCTGATTAGTCACCTTTACAACGGGGTACAACTTGTAAGGATTGTGCATTTGTGGAATGAGAAACACACAGCTAAACGTGTGGGTAGCGCCCCCAAAAAATGTGCAATATTCTTCTGTTGGTATTTTTTTTTAAAGAAATCTAGTAGCCTAGATTTCCATTATCCATTCATGCACATTGAAAATCGAATATAACATTATACTGTAGGCCTACATCTAATATAAGATGTTATCTTAGCCAGTACAGTAACATGTTTTTGATTATTCTTTTTATTAAATAGAAAAATACATTGGGTTATGCGGTATAGATTTCAGTAGTGACTGGTAGGCTATAGCGAGAGAGCAGTATGTCAGAGAACTCATTCATGCACTGTTCTATACATTAACAATAATAATAATAATAATAATGTAACTGTTTAGATTTGCTGTCATTTGATGGGAGAAGTGTGTTTGCAGAAGATGGTGGTGACTGAGGAAACGTAACGTTACAGTAGGCTCATGGGTGCATGAGAAGACTCACATTCAGTGGCGGACTGCATAATCGGGCACATCGGGCAAATGCCCGGTGGCCTGGCCTGGCCTGGCCTGCCAAAAAAAAAAAAAAAATTTGCAGGCCGATGCCGATTAATTAAAAATGCCAATAATCGGCCCCAATTAATCGGCCGGCCGATTAATCGGTCGACCTCTAGTCAGGTGTGTCAGCTCTGTTAAATACGTGTAGCAGTACACACATAGTTAGTTTTGTCAGAAAGGTGTCAGGTGTGTCAGCTCTGTTAAATACGTGTAGCAGTAAACACACAGTTAGTTTTGTCAGAAAGGTGTCAGGTGTGTCAGCTCTGTTAAAGACGTGTAGCAGTAAACACACAGTTAGTTTTGTCAGAAAGGTGTCAGCTCTGTTAAATACGTGTAGCAGTACACACATAGTTAGTTTTGTCAGAAAGGTGTCAGGTGTGTCAGCTCTGTTAAATATGTGTAGCAGTAAACACACAGTTAGTTTTGTCAGAAAGGTGTCAGGTGTGTCAGCTCTGTTAAATACGTGTAGCAGTACACACATAGTTAGTTTTGTCAGAAAGGTGTCAGGTGTGTCAGCTCTGTTAAATACGTGTAGCAGTAAACACACAGTTAGTTTTGTCAGAAAGGTGTCAGGTGTGTCAGCTCTGTTAAATACGTGTAGCAGTACACACACAGTTTTGTCAGAAAGTTTGTCAGAAAGGTGTAAGGTGTGTCAGCTCTGTACAGATATATGCCACAGTATCACTGTGATTTTTACATGTATGTGTTTTATCATACCCTGTATGATTATTACATGTGAAAAGTGACGTTGTCTTAGTCTTAAGAAGTAAAGCATTATTTGGAGCATAAGTGTGTAGAGAGAGAGAGAGAGAGAGAGAGAGAGAATAATTCAGCAAATGACTGCAGGTTGGATTTGAACCCGGGTCAGCTGGGTGAAGGACTAAGCATTGATGGCACACGTTCTACCAGGTGATGTCCAACATGTGAAATTACATTACGACATTTGGCAGACGCTTTTATCCAAAGCGACTTACAATAACAAATTTTTTTCAGCAATAGAGCAATTAACTATGCAACACAATCTATGACAACTACAACTTCGGAAGGAATAGTGGTAAAGTTTAAGTTAGTTTTTTTTTTTTTAGAGAGAGAGAGAGAAAGAAGTTAGTTTTAAGAATTGAATAAATTGATTGATCTACAGATAATATGACTGTAAAATGAGGTACATATGTATTTACCTCACGTGGGAAGAGGTACCCGTCTTGCTCCTCGGCCTTCCTGTAGATGGGCGAGTTGGAAAACACCTCAGCAGCATGAGAGCGACCAGGCCAACCTACAAACACATGTGTGAAGCTGGAGAGACAAAAAGACAAGACGCGTACAGATCATTCATCACAATCAGAAAGTGGCTTGGTGTAGTTGGTGTACAAGTTATATAAGATACACAGACAACACAATACGTACAAATACATTTACAACTTAATACAAGATATAAACAGAGTATTAAAGTGACAAAGTACAAAGTTAGCAAGGCCAACTTGTTGATTTTTGTTTTAGCACAAATGCCCTGCTCCTTACCAGCATCTGTGGTCAACAACAGCTTGTAGGACAATAGAGTGCCACCCATTCTGATTGTAGTAGGCCGGTGCGTCGACATTGGGGGTGGGGATGGGAATGTGTGTGCCTGCGATGGCACCGGCACACTGTGGGTACCCCTGGCCCCGGCTGGCAAATGCGTCCACCGTCTCCTGAAGACGAGCGCCACTCGGCAGGTCAACAAAGCGCTTATAGAGCAGCGTCTTCAGCGCTCTGGTAACCTGGCGTACCAACACGCACACCGTGGCGACACCGACGCCAAAGATACAACTGATGGAGCGGTATTCACACGGGGTAGCGTACCACCACAACGCCACGGCGAGTCGCAGCCGAGGCTCCAGAGGCTGCCGCCAGTTTGTCGTCCTGCGCGTCAGGTGTGGCCCGACGAGTTCCGAGATGAAGCCGAAGGTGTCCCGCGACATACGGAAGTGACTCCGCCACTCGTCGTCGTTGAAATTGTTGAGGACGTTGGACCAGAACACGGGCCCGTGTGGTCTCTCTCTCCTCCACATGCGTCTCTCCGAGATCAGTCCGCACTGTGCGAGGAGAAGCAAACGTCTCCGCCTGCGGCTCCTGAGCCTGGCGCGCCTCGCCTCCTCGAAGCGCTCCCGGCTCCTCTTCAGGTCCTCCTCAAACCTCGCCTCGATCTGCTCCCACGAATCCGCCATTGTTCCCATCATGTGGAACAGGAGCGTCAGCAACTTCGCTCGCATTTGCAGAACATGAACGGCTACCAAAAGCACAGCAGCCATGTCTGGCGGCGACTCCGGCGCCATGTTGTTGTTGTTGTTGTTTTGGGAAGCGGCGCGTTTGTTACACGTCACACTAGACGTCCACGCTGTTGTCTTTTAACGTCGGTTCATGGCACGCCTCCTTTCCTTCTGGTTTGTTGTGTAAAGAAAGGACAGAGAGCTCCTAATGGCGGACCTTCTTCACACCAGTATCGCGTGTTCTCAGTGCAAAAAGGGCTCCTCTTTCTCTCTGTGTTGGAGAGACCGCATGTTCTCTCTCCTCATGCAGCAGCCTGCTGCATGAATACTGACTGTGTGTGTGTGGGTGTGGGGAGGAGGGGAGTTGGGGAATTTGAGTCATGTGATCAAAGGGGGAGGAGGAGGAAGTGTGAATTGGATCCTTTGAGGGCTGCGATATTTTTTTCCCATGATGAAAAAAAGGCATGACCCGCCCCTCTCTGCCTCTGATTGGCCTAGCGTCAAATGTTCATCCAATCACATTCGCTTAGCTATCCTGCATCTCTTTCTACAGTCTGTGGTGAGACATCAATGGGTGAGACTCAGTGGATCAGACAGACAGCAGTTTTGCTTGCTAGCCTGAATGAAAGACGCCATGTGTGTTTATGTTTTAATATAGTCTGGCCCTGTGGTTTATAACACTGCTGCTACTCTTGGCAGTGCACGTATGTAGCCTATAGGGAAATCTAAAAAAAAGATGAAAGACTCATGAGAATGATCAAGGCTGATATAAGAACAGGGTCACTGCATTACATTGAACTTTAATTCAGCTCATTGTAACACAAGTGACATGTATTTGAATTGAAATATAAATCAGAAGAAACAAGGTGATGACATTTAGAATGAAAAGAAAAAATACACATTCAAGTAGGCTATTGATCTCACACATAACCTTTTGATTCTATGCTGCCATCTGCCATCTCATGCTTGTTGATTTAACGATTGTTTTGCACCTGCTGCTCACTTTATGAACAACTAGTGACTGAATTAAATATATTGGCGAGAGCAGCCGAGTGCAGTCAGCCAATCAGAGGCAGAGAGGGGCGGGTCATGCCTTCGCCTAGCCTTCGCCATCATGGGAAAAAAAATATCGCCCCTGCCGCGCAGCCCACCAGTCCTGAGCGCCTGACGCCATGGCTGCTTTGCATAGATGTCCCATCATGCCTTTCTGCCCCTACCAGGGAAGTTTGGATCTGAACCGGGTCAAACTGGGTGCAGTTCTCTGATCAGAACCAACCTTCCTGCAATGCAGTACTCTGTCTTATATCTTGACTAAAAGCATTAGTGCACTCTTGCAGCCAAAATAAGTATCACAACAAACATTGTTTCCACAAATGAAAATAAATGAACAAGGAACTTAAGATGATCCTGACAAAACTTTTTTCAGATATTCTCAAGTCGGGGCATCCCAGTGTCTCACCTGGTGGAGCGCGTGCCACAGGGGCTTGGTCCTTTGTGTGGCCAACCCGGGTTCAGGTCTGGCCTGTGCTCATTTGCTGCGTGTCGCCCCCTCTCTCTCTCCCCACCTTTCCGGTCTCCCTGCTGTCCTGTCCAATGAAGGCAAAAATGCCCCAAAAAATTATATATATAAAAAAAAAAATGTTCTTAACTCATAAATACAGGAGAGAAAACTATTTAGATCAGAATTAGACATTTAGAAATATTTTCCTCACTTGCGTCACCGGGCTTCCATACAGAAGAAATTGGATGTTTTACAATGAGAACATGTATTTATGTATTGTTAAATAGGTTCATTTTGTGACATGGGAAGTCAGTTAACATTTCACTGTGACTTTAAACATGGACACACCACACACCCTCTCTCTCAGCTCTGGTGTGGTGTGGGAGATGAGGCCCAAGAGTCGCTGGAAGCCGTTCAACCAGAAGAACATCCTCCTGCTGGAGAAGGCCTTCCAGAAGCACCAGGCAGGGGACACTGACCCGGGCTGGGTCCGCCTGGAGAGCAACCTGGAGGTCCGCACACACACGGCTAAAAATTGCTATGCTTCTAAAAGTGTTACATAACGTCTTAACTGCTAATCCTATCCATATGCTTTAATGTCCAGGCTAATGCTGTGTTCAAGACAACTTGGAACTCGGAACTTTCAACTTGGATTTTCCGGTCTATGGCATAGTTGCGTTCATGCCGTTTTTAAATCGGAGTTACAAAAACATACACAGCTAGCTAATTTAATTGGTAAAATAGCAGCTGAATTCAACATATTGCTATAATCAGAGCGAATGTAAACACATATTGCATAATTACACCTCAAATTACATGTAGGTCAACAAACATTTTGATGGCGTCAAATCACAAACCGGAGCTCTGAAATGATACCCGAATTTCCAACCTGTAATTTCCGACCTCGACTTACTGTTCAATTCATGTTTTACAGGTCGGAGCTAGTTTTTTCCTGTGTTCCGAGTTGTCTTGAACGGGGTATTACAGTACATTTGTACATGACATCATCGTCTACTCCACCAGTCAACATAATCTTCAATAATATTGGATATCACAATATTCACAGAATTTCGAAAAATATATTTTTTTTACCAGTTTTGCACATTCTGCCCTGCTGCTGACCATTATTTCACTGCTTACCGTTGTTAAGGCGCCTACACATGATCCACGGTAAAACAGCTCTGCTGTTTGGACCTGCTTATCGCTGACCTTTCATGAGCGCAACCAATCACACTACATATGTGACGTAGTGTGTATTTTGGGGGGTGGGACTATATGACCCAAGTGTATATCACTGTGTGTGTGTGTGTGTGTGCGTGCGCGTTACAGGTGAACTTCAGCCGGGTTCCCATGGTGATGCGTGCACCCTTCTCGTGCCCGGTGAGGAGGAACTTCCTGTCTGGCATCCAGGTGGAGTTCAAACAGTCCAAACACCAGAGGAGCCTGAGGGCCCAGCTGCACTGGCTACAGGTACCACGCACGCACACACGCACGCACACACACACACACACACGCACACGCACACACACACACACACACACACACACACACACACACACACACACAGACACACACACACACACACACATCATCATCATCATCGCACCCTCATACACAGTCTGATGTAAGGGGTAACAAGTGTGTGTGTGTGTGTGTACGTGTGTGTGTGTGTGTGTGTGTGTGTGTGTGTGTGTGTGTGTGTACGTGTGTGTGTGTTTCTCAGGTGGACAACCAGCTGCCTGGAGCCATCTTTCCCATCGTGTTCCACCCTGTTCCTCCTCCTAAGTCCATCGCTCTGGACTCAGGTAGACCATGCAGGCACACACACACACACACACACACACACATACACACACACACACACACACACGCACACACACACACACACACACACACACACACACACACACACACACACACACACACATACACACACACACACACACACACACACACACACACACACACATACACACACACATAAGCCGTTTTCCCACATGCGTACCGGAAAATTACCTGTAAGTCAATATCGGACATTTCCCTTCACACCTCTCCTCTCGCATGTCGGAATCTATCAGCGAAATTGCCTGTATGTGGGGGGGGGGCGGCACTGCAGAGCGGGTGGGGAGTGACGTGTCGGCAAAACTCCGAATGGTGAAATAAGTTTGCATGTTTATCCGTTCACCTGCGTCGCGTTGAAGCACTTTTTACAGACTGGCTTCGTTTGATGTGTCCGGGCTTGCCTTCGCTGTCGGCAACGTAAGCAAAATACTTCCACAATTCGCTTCGTGCATTTGCTTAGTCCCTGTCGGGCTGTGACTGAAGGAGGAGGACGGACTGTGGCCAGAGAGCGAGCAGAGAGGAGAGGGGAAAATCAGCACACCCACACATGAAGCTGACATAGGCTACTGCTCTTATTATCACAAGATCATTTCGCCAGTTTGCTTTAATGTGCGCGAATGATTAGATTATGCCCGCTGGAACATTAAGCAACGTGTGTACACCTCGCCCATGAAAGTGTCGCGGAAAATGACTGCACCCGTTTCTCACTAGTATCCGCTAAAGCGCATACCGCTCTTCTGACTGGGTCGAAAGTGGTGAAATGTCGGGGATGACGGGGTCGCGCTTATACCGGCACGGCGCCTTTCTCACATGCAGGCATTAGACCACGTTCTGGTCATTTTGCGGTACAAAGCGCATGTGGGAAAAGGGCTATACACACACACACACACACACACACACACACACACACTAGCCTAGCCTTGCCTCGCCTATTAACCTGAACGGTGTTTCTCCTCAGAGCCGAAGCCGTTCATCGACGTCTCCATCATCACCAGGTTCAACGAGCACAGCCAGGTCCTGCAGTTCAAGTGAGTCCAGTCATGTTGTGGTGAAGGTCACATGACCCTTCCTCATGTTTTAGTCCATCTGTAGAGCACCGCAAGTCCTAACAGTCGGATGATCGCACTTCCTGGTTCCCTCGTCGGGAAGTCAATGGGATTTTTGCATGGGGATTTTGGTTAAATGCCTGAAGTAAGGTCTGTGGTTAACAAAGGTTTATGAAATATGATATTTGTGTTGAGCAAGATAATCTTCACAAATAAGGACCACTTTTATGATTTCTGAAGCGTCACGTAATGCTTACGTGTGTGTGTGTGTGTGTGTGTGTGTGTGTGTGTGTGTGTGTGTGTGTGTGTATGTGTTTTTGTGTTTTTTGTGTGTGTGCAGGTACTTCATGGCTCTGGTGCAGGAGATGGCAGTGAAGATCGATCAGGGCTTCCTGGGAGCCATCTTGGCTCTGTTCACTCCAGCTGCTGATCCGCAGGCTGACCAGCAGAAGGTGGGTAATAACAGGATTCAACCAGGGAAGAAATTACAAATATAGAATGTGAAATAAGATATAAGATTCTAGATTATTTTAATAGCCGTAGTAAGTAATCTTGTTACAAATTAGGAATTAGTATTACTAATTCCTCATTTATAACAAGATTACTTACTATGCAGCGCAATGATCACAGCAATACAAAACATGGAGCAGACAGAAAGACAAATCATATTATCTTTACAATTTAGTATGTGGGCTCTGATTGTTTGTTTGTTTCAAGTAGGGATGTCACGATACTAGAATTTCTACTTCGATACCGATACCCAGGAAAATATCGATACTTGATACCATTTTCGATACCACGGGAAGGGGGGGTGACAACACATCAAGAGGCATAAAAATAAAGTTAGACAGATGGACGGACAGACACACACTTCTCCATAATCTAGGCCTGATCAAACTTTGAACTTAGACAGCAGATTAGCCCTGCTCTAGCCCTCACAACACGTTTAGCTTGTTGAAGCAACAGATACCCAATGATAGAGAGGGGAAAATCAGTGATTTTTCATTAAAAGAAAGCACTGATGGTATCAAAACTGTTGCAAATGAGTATTGTATCATTTAAAAAAAAATTGTATTGATACTTTTGATACTATCGATACCTGTTGCAAATGAGTATTGTAACCGATTAAAATGTTCAGTATTGATACTTTTCGATACTAGCGATACTTAGTAACCCTAGTTTCAAGTCAAGCGTCAATTCACCCTCTTCACCCTGTGTGTGTGTGTGTGTGTGTGTGTGTGCGTGCGCGTGTGTGCGCATGTGTATGTGTGTGTATGTGTGCGTGTGTGGGTGTGTGTGTGTATGTGTGTGTATGTGTGCGTGTGCATGTGTGTGCGTGCGCGTGTGTGTGTGTGTGTGTGTATGTGTGTGTATGTGTGCGTGTGTGTGGGTGTGTGTGTGTATGTGTGTGTGTGCAGACTCGGCTGATAGAGCGTGACCTGGAGCTGCTGCAGGCGGAGCTGATGGAGGCGTCGCTCACCGACACGTCAGGAATCAACTTCTTCCAACACTTCCACATCTCCCCCATCAAGGTGCACACGCACACACACACACACACACACACACACACACACACACACACACATAGGCCCCTATCGTTGCATCGGCGCTGTTTCTAGGCCGAGCGCCTGGCGCAGCGCAAATCAGTGGGCGTGGACCAGCACACTTGATATCTTGGTCTTGGCGCTAGACGCAGCCTCAACCATTACAACTTTTAAGCGTAAAATTATGCACCGTCAGTTCATTGGATAAGTGCAATAAACGAATCGCATGCTTGCCTTTTAAGCTCCATTCCAGTGGTCCAACAAAACCAGACGAAAGCCAAGCGCTCTGCCCCCCCCCCTCCCTTCATCCAGTCTGTCTGTCTGTCTCCATATTATAGGATATTATTCCATATTATTATGCTTCTCAAACCAATCTAACTGCAGTTTAAATACTGCAAGCATGTAAATACGCTACACTATAGCAAGATCAAAGTGAAAAGAATGTTCTAAATGCATCAGCTAGAAAAATATAGCCTATCCCTATATGATGAGATTCATTTTATATTGGTGAAAGTTTGTCCAGAAAGATATTGTTTTCTCTCCCCTGCTGCAGGTAGAATGATGCACATAAATATACCCTACATTATGTAAAGTCATTGCATAAATGTGTTTTTATTGTAAAACTAAATGTGAAGTAGGGCCAAGTTATTGGAGCGGACATCACAGTATAGCACATGACAGAAGCGCGTTCCGCTGTCACTTATCTAAATCACGTTAAATCCACAAAGGGTATATATAGGCTCAAGAGGACATATATGTTTCACATAGGGTGGTGTTTCATTTCAATGTTTTATTTGGTCCAATATTGAAATGTTCTACAATTGCAGGTTGTCTTACCATTACACATTATTTTAGATCTACCTTTTATATCTATTTCGGCTCATTTGGTTGCTATTTAGTAGCGAAATGGAGGACCCAATTGCATGCTGGGACATTCACAGGCAGTAAACTTACAACTGCTATTTCCTATGGGAAGCTGGGTGCTGCTATGTGTTGTGTCTGTCTGAGCGAGGGAGTCAGAGAGAGAGAGAGAAGGGTGACAGAGAAGAGGCAGAAGAGCACTGGCGCACTGAATAGGCCTGGTTTCAGAGAGAGACAGAGAAGGGTGACAGGGGAGAGGCAGAAGAGCACTCCTTGACACTGGCGCACTGAATAGGCCTGCTTTTCAAAGGCGCAAAGCGCTACGGGCCCTATTCTCCCACAAGCCTTCGGCGCTAAAACGGGCCTTAAACGCAAAAAAACGTGCCTTGCGCCTGTTTTGGGACGATATCAATATGGCTTTAGGCTGCCAAATGCGCTTTAGGCCGAATGGGTGTGGCGCAGTCCCAGAATGGGCCAAAGTGGGCGTGTCGGCGCTAACTACCGGCGTACTGCTATCTTCGCACCTGGCCTACATTTAGCGCTTTGCGCCTTTGAAAAGCAGGCCTATTCAGTCAAGGAGTGCTCTTCTGCCTCTCCCCTGTCACCCTTCTCTGTCTCTCTCTGAAACCAGGCCTATTCAGTGCGCCAGTGCTCTTCTGCCTCACCCTTCTCTCTCTCTCTCTGACTCCCTCGCTCAGACAGACACAACACATAGCAGCACCCAGCTTCCCATAGGAAATAGCAGTTGTAAGTTTACTGCCTGTGAATGTCCCTGTCCCAGCATGCAATTGGGTCCTCCATTTCGCTACTAAATAGCAACCAAATGAGCCGAAATAGATATAAAAGGTAGATCTAAAATAATGTGTAATGGTAAGACAACCTGCAATTGTAGAACATTTCAATATTGGACCAAATAAAACATCGAAATGAAACACCACCCTATGTGAAACATATATGTCCTCTTGAGCCTATATATACCCTGTGTGGATTTAACGTGATTTAGATAAGTGACAGCGGAACGCGCTGCGGAACGCCTTCCACTGTCATGTGCTATACTGTGATGTCCGCTCCAATAACTTGGCCCTACTTCACATTTAGTTTTACAATAAAAACACATTTATGCAATGACTTTACATAATGTAGGGTATATTTATGTGCATCATTCTACCTGTAGCAGGGGAGAGAAAACGATATCGTTCTGGACAAACTTTCACCAATATAAAATTAATCTCATCATATAGGGATAGGCTATATTTTTCTATCCAATGCATTTAGAACATTATTTTCACTTTGATCTTGCTATAGTGTAGCGTATTTACATGCTTGCAGTATTGAAACTGCAGTTAGATTGGTTTGAGAAGCATAATAATATGGAATAATAGCCTATAATGCAGACAGACAGACTGGATGAAGGGAGGGGGGGGGGGGGGGGCAGAGCGTTTGGCTTTCCTCTGGTTTTGCGGGATCACTGGAATTGGAGCTAAAAAGGCAAGCGTGCGATTCGTTTATTGCAGTTATCCAATGAGCATGACGGTGCATAATTTTACGCTTAAAAGGCGTGGTTGTAATGGTTGAGGCTGCGTCTAGCGCCAGCACGACGATATCAAGTGCGCTGGTCCACGCCCACTGATTTGAGCTGCGCCAGGCGTTCGGCCTAGAAACAGCGCCGATGCAACGATAGGGACCTAAATGTACGGCAGGTCGGAAGATATCAGTAGGCCGGTATTTAGCGCCGACACGCCCACTTTGGCCCATTCTGGGACTGCGCCACGCCCATTCGGCCTAAAGCGCATTTGGCAGCGTAAAGCCATATTGATATCGTCCCAAAACAGGCGCAAGGCACGTTTTTTTGCGTTTAAGGCCCGTTTTAGCGCCGAAGGCCTGTGGGAGAATAGGGGCCATACTGTACACCATACATGGGCAACATACGGCCCGCGGGCCCGCGGGCCGTATGCGGCCCGCGGGCGCCCCCTGTGTGGCCCGCGAAGGAATTGCAAAAGTTTTTTTTTTTTTTTTTTTACAGTGCACCTGAACGCAACATGCAAGATACCCGCTGAATAAGTGTCCAAATGTTCATGTCATTCTGGCCAATACTCTTCTGTTATAGCATTTCAGTCTGGAATATGGAATATCTTTCAATAATATTTATGACTAAAAGGCTAAAAGTAATCTCATGTGTAAGAAATGACTGTTCTACATTGAAGTAGAAATTTAAATAATTAACTTGTTGGTTTTGGATTTATTTAGCTTCAAGAGTGCATTTTTGTTCTTGTGTGACCCTCAACACAGGCTTTGAGAATCCCGGGCCACTTACTGATACTTATGCTTAAATTAACCCACTCATATTCTGGTTTATTTCAAGAAAAACATTTCGGCTAGTGGAAATTCTAATTGGCTGGTAACTTTAAAATGTAGCAGCCATATTGGCAGGTGGTGAAAAAAGTTAATTTCAAGCCCTGCAGGGAGAGCAGGTGGTGACATAGGAGTGAATGAGAAAAGGATCAAATATTGGTGGTTAAGACTGAATAATGACATCACAACTGTTAATTTAAAATTAGTTATTCCTCTAAACCTGCCTTCAAATGCCTAAAATTTTTCGCGCTGGCGCCGTTCAGCCTTCAGCAAAAACTGGTAGCGAGGACATTTTTTTGTGGCCCTCTCTATCATCAAAGTTGCCCATCCATGGGTTATGGCATGACAATATTTGTTCGGCCCCCGGCAACAATCTGGGTTTCTCATGTGGCCCCCCATGAAAAATAGTTGCCCACCCCTGCTGTACACACACACACACCTGTCTGTCTGTCTGTCTGTCTGTCTGACCTGTCTGTCTGTCTGTATCTCAGCTGCACCTCAGCCTGTCTTTGGGCTCTGACTCCGCCCCTCAGGAGGCGGCGGCCCTCCAGTCGCTCAACCTGCTGCTGAAGAGCATCGGCGCCACGCTGACCGATGTCGATGACCTCATCTTCAAGTGAGTCTACAGACTGTATAAAACTATGACCTCATCTTCAAGTGAGTCCACAGACCGTATAAAACTATGACCTCATCTTCAAGTGAGTCTACAGACTGTATAAAACTATGACCTCATCTTCAAGTGAGTCTACAGACCATATAAAACTATGACCTCATCTTCAAGTGAGTCTACAGACCATATAAAACTATGACCTCATCTTCACCGTATACAACTATGACCTCATCTTCAAGTGAGTCCACAGACCATATAAAACTATGACCTCATCTTCACCGTATACAACTATGACCTCATCTTCAAGTGAGTCCACAGACCGTATAAAACTATGACCTCATCTTCACCATATAAAACTATGACCTCATCTTCAAGTGAGTCCACAGACCATATAAAACTATGACCTCATCTTCACCGTATAAAACTATGACCTCATCTTCAAGTGAGTCCACAGACCGTATAAAACTATGACCTCATCTTCAAGTGAGTCCACAGACCGTATAAAAATATAACCTCATCTTCACCGTATACAACTATGACCTCATCTTCAAGTGAGCCTACAGACTGTATAAAAATATGACCTCATCTTCACCGTATAAAACTATGACCTCATCTTCACCGTATAAAAATATGACCTCATCTTCAAGTGGGTCTACAGACCGTATCAAAATATGACCTCATCTTCACCGTATAAAACTATGACCTCATCTTCAAGTGAGTCTACAGACCGTATAAAAATATGACCTCATCTTCAAGTGAGTCCACATACCGTATAAAACTATGACCTCATCTTCAAGTGAGTCCACAGACCGTATAAAACTATGACCTCATCTTCAAGTGAGTCTACAGACCATATAAAACTATGACCTCATCTTCAAGTGAGTCTACAGACCATATAAAACTATGACCTCATCTTCAAGTGAGTCCACAGCCCGTATAAAACTATGACCTCATCTTCAAGTGAGTCCACAGCCCGTATAAAACTATGACCTCATCTTCAAGTGAGTCCACAGACCGTATAAAAATATGACCTCATCTTCAAGTGGGTCTACAGACTGTATACAAATATGGACGTAGACACCGTGGTGTCACCCATTGGTTTGTAAACTCCTGTTTTGAAACCTCGAGTTTGGCATTTTGACCGTCGCCAACAAGGCGTGCCATAAACACCTCTTGGACGTTGTAAAATCAGCCTCATGGGGCTTATTGCTTTTATAAAACGGTTGCTATACATGATTTAAAGTTGATAATATAAACATTTCAAACTGTTCCCTAGTTTCATCACTTAGTACTGTGGAATGTCTTTTCTCTTCCCTTCCTCTTGTACCTATCTCTCCTACTTCCTTCCTCTCTGTCCTCTGTCCTCTGTCCTCTCTCTCCTCTGTCCTCTCTCTCCTCTGTCCTCTGTCATCTCTGTCCTCTCTGTCCTCTGTCCTCTCTCTCCTCTGTCCTCTGTCCTCTCTCTCCTCTGTCCTCTCCTCTGTCCTCTGTCCTCTCTCTCCTCTGTCCTCTCTCTCCTCTGTCCTCTGTCTCCTCTCTCCTCTGTCCTCTGTCCTCTGTCCACCGTCCTCCCTGCAGACTGGCCTTCTTTGAGGTGAAGTACCAGTTCTACCGCAGAGACAAGCTGATGTGGGCGGTGATCCGACATTACAGCGAACAGGTAAGTACATTTCAAAATGTTACATGATACACGCTGCTAATTGTCTTTATTGTCTCAAGCTTACAGACAATGATATTTTGTGTACTTTTTGTGAACTTAATATCGAAAAAATGTCACCTACTTATCCGGGAATACTTTTTTAAAGCTGCTAACACTGTCAACTCTTTTAATCTTAGGGATATTATCTCTTACGACAATACTCCAGATGATGGCGCTCTTGACTTAATTTCATTATCCTATATGCAATGAAATCACTAGCTAAGATCTCACATGACTTGACGTGACGTCATGTGACCAGTTGTACTGACGTGACTTTTGACCCCTGCAGTTCCTGAAGCAGATGTATGTGCTGGTCCTGGGTCTGGACGTGCTGCGAAACCCGTTTGGACTGATCCGAGGTCTGTCAGAGGGAGTGGAGGCTTTCTTCTACGAGCCTTTCCAGGTGACACACATACACACACACTCATACACACACTCATACACACTCATACACACACACACACACACACACACACACACACATTCACACTCATACACACACACACACACACACACACACACACACTCACACACTCACACTCATAAACACACATTCAAGTCCTATCCGGGATCGGGTAGCCGTTCCAGCAGGGGACCCCAAATTTGGCCACATTAGCCAGCTCTGACTGGGGGATCCCCGAGGCGTTCCCAGGGCAGTGTGGAGACCTAGATACCTAGCCCTCCGTCTGCCCCGTGGTCTCCGCCCAGCTGGATGTGCCTGTAACACCTCACTAGTGAGGCAACCAGGTGGCATCCTTACCAGACGCCCGAACCACCTCACCTGGCTCTTTTCTACGTGAAGAAGCAGCAGCTCTACTCCGAGTCGCTCATGAATGACTGAGCTTCTCATCTTCTCCCTAAGCGAGATGCCACCTTCCTGAGAAAACTAATTTCAGCCGCTTGTATCCGTGATCTTGTTCTTTGGGTCATGATCCATCCTTCATGACCAGAGGTGAGGGCAGGAACGAAGATCGATCGGTGGATCGAGAGCTTTGCCTTCTGCCTGAGCTCTCTTTTCGTCACAACGGTGCGGTAAAACGAGCACAATACCACTCCTGCTGCTCCGATTCTCTGACCCATCTCCTGCTCCATCGTCCCCTCACTCGAGAACAAGACCCTGAGATACTTGAACTCCTTCACTTGGGGTAAAGAACCTATTCTCTACCTGGAGGAGACAATCCACCGGTTTCCTGCTGTGAACCAAGGCCTCAGATTTAGAGGTGTTGATCCTCATCCCAGCCGCTGAGACCTGATCCAGTGAAGTGCTGAAGGTCCCAGACTGATGATGCCATCAGGATCACATCGTCCACGAAAAGCAACGATGTGATCAGCCCACCAAACTCCAACTTTAACTACAGTGCTGTGTGTGTGTGTGTGTGTGTGTGTGTGTGTGTGTGTGTGTGTGCGTGTGCGCGTGTGTGCGTGTGTGTGTGTGTGTGTGTGTGTGTGTGTGTGTGTGTGTGTGTGCGTGTGCGCGTGTGTGCGTGTGTGTGTGTGTGTGTGTGTGTGTGTGTGTGTGTGTGTGTGTGTGTGTGTGTGTGTGTGTGTGTGTGTGTGCGCATGTGCATGTGTGTGTGTCTCAGGGAGCTGTTCAGGGCCCAGAGGAGTTTGCTGAAGGTTTCGTCATTGGAGTGCAGAGTCTGCTGGGTCACACTGTGGGTAAGGACATTTATACCTGTTGGTGTTTCCAGTCTGTTTCTCCCTCCTGGTCTGAAGAGCAGCCAGAAACATCACTAAAGTATGTTTCTAGTCTGTTTCTCCCTCCTGGTGGTCTGAAGAGCAGCCAGAAACATCACTAAAGTATGTTTCCAGTCTGTTTCTCCCTCCTGGTCTGAAGAGCAGCCAGAAACATCACTAAAGTATGTTTCCAGTCTGTTTCTCCCTCCTGGTCTGAAGAGCAGCCACAAACATCACTAAAGTATGTTTCCAGTCTGTTCCTGTCTGTAAAGTGCAGACTCAGTCTCAGTCTGACCGCCTTGCTGTAGGAATCAAGAGCAACTGACACTTCATCTGCCTAGATTAAAAACATATTGCTGAATGAGTACTATGGATGAGTACTATAATACTACATTCATATTAAACCTATAGATGTAAAAACAAGGCGTAGGACTTGACAAGTATTGTACTTCTTCCTACTCCTTTTTGGGCCTGATATGCAAAAGTAAATTGCTTGAGAATTTGCTGTATATGCTGTGAACTCTAATTGACTATTCTTGCTCGCCATTTTCTTGCCTATATTTATTTTATTCTTTATCTGTCTTTTGTTTTTCACCATGTTGGAAATAAATCTAATCTAATCTAAAGTACATACAGACCTTCTGCCTGAATGTAATCTATTACTTTCACACACAGATCCCACAATATTGCCGTGGAAATATATGCTTGACCCTCCCCGAACAAATGTTATAGCCGACTATTTTCACTTGTGAAACAATGTTCAGTGTCAATAAAATCATAGGCAGCGCGAGGGCATCTGCATTATGGGACCAAATGTAGGCAAAGCACATAAAAAGCTCAACTTACACTATGAGGTAAGAAAGGCCACATCCAACCATCAAATCAAATATTAGGATGCATAATTAAGACCCAAATTATTACAATTACCACCGGTATGGCCAAATCGCATCCACAACAAAACAACTAGATTTAAAAATGTTCTTTTCTCCACAGATACTCCCATAGATTCTGGTTTACAACATGTTTTCTCGAAGTGTGTTGTTGCTGTGGCATTGTTATTGCCAGCTGGTATGCTGGTAGGCTGCAGATGTGTTCCATAACACTCAGAATAGGCTACTGTCTTATTGTGAAGTTGCCGAGCGTGACAGCAATATACATGTTTTACAGCAATATACAAGTTCATATTCTCTGACTAGTCGATGCTTCAAGCCGGCAGGCAGCACTCTTGCCTCAGCTTGGAAACGGTAGTACGCAGGGAAGCGGCCATTTGCCCAGTTCTCTGCGGATCCCACTCGCGTAGGTGCAGAACAGGCAGAATCCCACTCCGTTTGGGGGCAGAACACGCCATACAAGCACCAGGATTGACTAACGTCACCTCAAAACCAGTTTCCTTGTGTAACCGGGTTAGGAACTTAACTCCCTGTGTCTGCAAGTGTTGCTGTATGCTACTGTATAAGCAAGTGTTGCCAGTGTTGTCTGTTTTAACTGAATCATCTGTCCACCAGGTGGTGCTGCAGGAATGGTGTCCAGGATCACGGGCTCGGTGGGGAAGGGCCTGGCAGCCATCACCATGGACAAGGAGTACCAGCAGAAACGGCGGGAGGAGATGAACCGGCCGCACAAAGACTTTGGAGAGAGTCTGGCTAAAGGAGGAAAAGGCTTTCTGAAGGTATGCTGCTGCTCAGGATGTGTTTTCACACCTGAAAGTCCAAAACCAAGGTTCACTCTGTTTGTTTTGTTACTTCAGGTCTGTCTGATTCTCAAGTGAACGAGCAATATAGGTGGCATTCTAGGTAAGAAGTTGTAATTAGGCTGTCTGAAACCAGTTTGATACATAAGTTCACTGAATTTGCAACTTTTCTAGGTACCTGGTTATGGATAATTTCCGAGGAACCATACCATGCACACTTTGGTGGGTTAGGGTATCCCATGATACCTTGCGACCCTTACAACCGACGAAGAAGAACGAAGCGAGCCCCTAATGGCGACGCCCACAAAGCTGACGCATCAGAAAAAAGTGAAACAATGTTGGCTAAATAACAAACATATTTCACTTTCTTTTCGTTTTTATTCTAGGATAGTCAATAACGTCAGCCTTTACTTAAATTTAGTGCAGTCAGATGTTTGTACAGTGTCAGGAAAGTCACTTTTGAACAATAGTAGGAAGCATCTTACCTGACTGTTCTGGACAGCAGCTGCTAGTTAGGTTGCTAATATACATGTAACTAACGTTAGAGAACTCGCTCCGCCCGCCCCAAAGCAGGACTACACAGCCAGGATGATAGCACCATTGCAAACCTTCAAGTGTACAGTAAGTGGAGTTCGTTTTAACTGTGCTTTATTAAATGATAAGCTGTCATTACTTCCCATTTGTAGCGTTTGTAACATTTTCGTTAGCTGGGTTTTACGCTTTTAATTTGAAGGTGGAAAGGGGAAATGGTGTATTCGTAGATTGAATTGACACTGGTCTGTCAATTCTATCAGTTCATATGTACCATTTCCCTTTTTCGCCTTCAAATTAAAAGTGTTCACTGTAGCCTGTGAAGCCTCGACCTTTCTGGATTATAAAAGTAGTATAACGTTAGAGAAAACAGCCCCCAGCCATGCAGTTTTATACAAATTTATTGCCAAATGCTTTGAGATTCAACTTGATCAATCTTGGTCAGAAAAAATCTTGTATATTCAATGGAAACAGCACCAGTGTGACCTGTCGCGTGCAATGCTACCTTCAAGCATGAGGACGTCTGAAACTAGTTACTTTTTCATCCACCTATATTAAAATTAGTTACCTAATTAATCAAGTATCTAGTTAGGTAGCTAGGTGATAGGAGCTCACTTGAGTTACAGACAGACCCATTGTGTTTATGTAACCTGCGTTGTGTTGACATGTTAAGGCACACATGGGCAAAATACGGCCCGCGGGCCGCATGCGGCCCTCGAGTGCCACCTGTGTGGCCCGCGATCGAATTGCAAAAAAAAAAAATTACAGTGCACCTGAACGCACATGCAAGATACCAAGTGTCCAAATGTTCATGTCATTCTGGCCAATACTCCACTTCTGTTATAGCATTTCAGTCTGGAATATGGAATATCTTTCAATAATCTTTATGACTAAAAGGCTACATTGAAGTAGGAATGTAAATAATTAACTCATTGGTTTGGGATTTCTTTAGAGTGCATTTTTGTTCGTGTGACCCTCAACACAGGCTTTGAGAATCCCGGGCCACTTACTGATACTTATGCTTGAATTAACCCACTCATATTTTGGTTTATTTCAAGAAAAACATTTCGGCTAGTGGAAATTATAGTTGGCTGGTAACTTTAAAATCTAGCAGCCATATTGGCAGGTGGTCAAAGAAGTTAATTTCAAGCCCTCAGAGCAGGTGGTGACATAGGAGTAAGTGAGAAAAGGATAAAATATTGGTGGTTAAGACTGAATAATGACATCACAACTGTTAATTTAAAATTAGTTATTCCTCTAAACCTGGCTTCAAATGCACCACATTTTTCGTGCTGGCGCTGTTCGGCCCTCAGCAAAACCTGGTAGCGAGGACATTTTTTTGTGGCCCTCTCTATCATCAAAGTTGCCCATCCATGGGTTACGGCATGACAATATTTGTTCGGCCCCCGGCAACAATCTGGGTTTCTCATGTGGCCCCCCATGAAAAATAGTTGCTCATATGTGTTATATATGAGCCCTTATCATTTTAGTGAGCCCCTGTGTTAAGGGCTTGCACAGGGGTGGAGCGGGATTCGATCCGCCGACCTCCCGCGTCCAAAGCAGCTGACTGAAGCTCAGTGAAATGTACTTTGTGTGCACTGTGAATAAAGTTTTAGTGAGCTTCAGTCAGCTCGTACATACAGCAGCGTGACCCCATTGACCTTGCATTGGTTTTTGGCAGTTTGAAAAAGTAGAGGTAAAATGAACAGATTTATCTCAGGAGATTGCTGATGTCAGCAATCTCCAACCAATCATAATTAGATATGGGCATGCAGCATGGACATAAACACTGAGGGGTTGTTGTGTCCATGGTGTTTGCACCTGGTTTTATAATAGCTGTGAAAGTTTTTTAGACTTATTTGGGTGAGTAATTAATGTGATCAGCTGTGATATCCTATAAAAAAAGAGAGATATTTGAGAGTGGATTGCCAGAGTCTTTAAACATTAAGTCTGATGCATTGGTTCACTTCACACACAGAGATAATTGGCTGTGTTTGCTGATTGGTCTCAAACTCACCGCCTCTCGTCTCCCTGCAGGGCATGGTGGGCGGAGTCACAGGCATCATCACCAAACCGGTGGAGGGTAAGTTTCCTCACGACACACTGAGCTGGAGGGTCTGCTCAACTGACCTGCTGATGGGTGAGCGCGAAGCGTGCTAGATATGAGCACACAACCTAGAAATGACCATGCGAAGCGCGCAATATTTCTAGTAGACTCTATAGTTTACTCTATAGAGTTGACTGAGTGAGTGCAGGGTGTTTGTTGAGGTGATGAGTTGACTGGGTGAGTGCAGGGTGTTTGTGAAGGTGATGACTTGACTGATTGAGTGCAGGGTGTTTGTGATGGTGATGAGTTGACTGAGTGCAGGGTGTTTGTGATGGTGATGAGTTGACTGGGTGAGTGCAGGGTGTTTGTGATGATGATGAGTTGACTGAGTGCAGGGTGTTTGTGATGGTGATGACTTGACTGATTGAGTGCAGGGTGTTTGTGATGGTGATGAGTTGACTGGGTGAGTGCAGGGTGTTTGTGATGGTGATGAGTTGACTGGGTGAGTGCAGGGTGTTTGTGATGGTGATGAGTTGACTGGGTGAGTGCAGGGTGTTTGTGATGGTGATGAGTTGACTGAGTGAGTGCAGGGAGTTTGTGATGGTGATGAGTTGACTGGGTGAGTGCAGGGTGTTTGTGATGGTGATGAGTTGACTGGGTGAGTGCAGGGTGTTTGTGATGGTGATGAGTTGACTGAGTGAGTGCAGGGTGTTTGTGATGGTGATGACTTGACTGATTGAGTTGCTGTGTGGCTGCAGGGGCGAAGAAGGAAGGAGCGGCCGGCTTCTTTAAGGGCATCGGGAAGGGTCTGGTGGGGGTGGTGGCCCGGCCCACTGGCGGCATCGTGGACATGGCCAGCTCCACCTTCCAGGGCATCCAGAGGTACGAAACAAGCGCTCCTTAAGACTTCCTTTACTTTAGTTAATGTGTCATTTTAATTTCTGTGTTTTGGTGTGAATACCGTATTTCCTCTAATATTGGCCTTTATTTACCTCAACTTCAACTACAGTTTTTTTAGAAGCAGGCTTATATTAGAGACAGACATCGGGAGAGACCATAGAACATTCCACTCGGACCAAAACTTAAGGGGGCGGCTGTGGCTCAGGAGGTAGAGCGGGTCGTCCACTAATCAGAAGGTCGGTGGTTCGATCCCCGGCTCCTCCAGTCCGCATGTCGAAGTGTCCTTGGGCAAGACACTGAACCCCGAATTGCTCCCGATGGCTGTGCCAGCACCCTGCGTGGCAGCTGGCCACCCTCGGTGTGTGAATGGGTGAATGTAGGCACATTGTAAAGCGCTTTGGATACAAGCGCTATATAAATGCAGTCCATTTACCATTTACCACTTAAAAAAACTACATTGAAAAAATATTTTCTTTAAATCCGCAATTCTTTTACGTTTTGGTCTGAGTGAAATGTTATGTGGTCTCTCATGTTCCTAAATATATCTGTACCGTTTGGTTTGAACAAGTAAAAAAAAAATTATAAGCATTTTACGAAATGTCTAAGGGAAAATAAATGGCGGATGAAAATCTCTGGTACAGTGCTGAAGCAGGAAGTAGGCGGTCACTTTGCCTCTCTATATCATCGTGTCCTGCGCTCACGTACACAAGCATAATGCACAAGTGTTGCAGCAGGGGGTACGGTAGTCCGTACACAGTTTTTATCATACGTTGGCTTGATAAATCAGGGCTCAGGAGTTTACTGTATTCACCGTTGTTTTTTTCCTTTGTTTTTTACCCGGCCTGTGTTTGGGGCCGGCCAGTATCAGTGACCAGGCTTTTAATCGACTATTAGAGGAAATATGGTATTTAAATATTTTTGCAGTGTTTTGTGTGAATTTCTTTAAATCCATCTTCTTTAACATAGCAACGCGGTGCTCATTCTGTTTGTTGTATTTTGTGTTGAACATGTCATGTAGTGTAACGTGCTAACCATGTTGTCTCCTCTGTTCTTATTCTTGTGCGCTGTCTAATTTTGACATTCTGCTTGTGTTTTTTTGTCTCATAAGTTAATGCCTGGGACTTTTTTTGTTTGTTTGTTGTTGTTTTTGTTGTTGTGTGAGTATTTGAAGGAATGTCCACTCATTCATAGCTACTGCTATTAAAGCAGCGTTCCTTAATCACTAAACACACAGAGGAAACACTGCTGTGCCAGCAGGAAAATGCACAGCTCCTCAGTTCAGTATCAAAATAAAGATAAAGATTAAGGAGATCAGCTTTAAAATGCATTTCATATTGAGGTTAAACTAGGGCTGCACCATAAGCAAAAAAAATAAAATTATTGCAATTATATTGACAGGTATTGTGATTGATTGGATATGAATCAAAGCTATCGGAATGCAATTTTTTTGCATTTTCACCGAAATATATAAATGATGATGGGATTTTTACTGAGGTCTGTACCCAACAAGCATGTCCCCTTGCCTCTGGAGAATATGATTTGTAGGCCAGGGTATCAGTGGCGTGTCCAGGCCATTTTGACTGGGGTGGCCCAGGTGGGGCACAGACTCAAGCACGGGTGGCACTGAGTGCGGCATTTAGGAAGGATGTAGACAGGTTTTCCCTCGCCAAAATTTAGCCTAAATCTGGGGCCATATTTACCCCCCTTGCCAACAAGCTAGAATGACATGCTTGGTAGTAATGGATGCTTTAGGTCTTCTAGTTTAATATGATGCCAGTATCTTTACTGTAGCTTTAACATTGGGCCTGCCACAGCCTCTAGAAATACAGTCATGTCAGCCACAGATGCCAGCACCCTCAGGATTTTGAGGTGGCCAATTAGATTTCAGGGGTGGCCAGTGCCACTCCCTAGAAACGCCCCTCCAGGGTATCTCTGTCTGTAGCACCACAATGCTGCATTTAATGGTATGTTGTGACACATTTATCAAACGGCAGCTGCTCCTGTGATTTGGTTATCGATTCGATTAATTGTGCAGCCCTCGTTTACCTGTATGTCAGATTGAGGAGAGCAGCTTTAAACTGTATGTCAGACTGCAGTTTTGCTAGGAAGCGTGCTGGCATGAGGTGTTTTTCCCCCGCAGGTCGCAGACAAGACAGGTAAGTGTCTGCATTGTGTAGAACCTGAAGGACTTCCATCCATCGTGTGTTTCCATACTGAACCACTACTGTGCTCAGTGAGCGGCCAGAGAGAAGTGACTGGATTAACACTCCACCTTCACACACACCTCTCCATCACTCTAACGCTGCCAGTAACCCCGCCCTCACACACACCTCTCCATCACTCTAACGCTGCCAGTAACCCCGCCCTCACACACACCTCTCCATCACTCTTAACGCTGCCAGTAACCCCGCCCCCCTGAGTAACCCCGCCCCCCTTGCCATGCTGCAGCATTGTGATTTGAGCAGACCCGACCTGAGGAAAGAGCCGACAGTACCGCTCCTTCACTACAGACACAGCGTGCGTTCAGACGCCTTCTGCACATTAGCATGTTTGAGCTCGCTCCTTCTCATCGTTTTCAGCATGTTGAGAGGATCAGCGCGAATTGTATCGAATTCCGGACACGTAATTTCCAGTGTTTACCAACATTTTTATACAGAGTTCCCAACTGAAAGATAATTTACATAAGTTCTTACACATTTAATAATAATAATAATAATAACAAAAGTAATAATAAGAATTGATTGGATTTATATAGCGCCTTTCTAGACACTCAAAATGCTTCACATATCAGGGGAGGGATGGGAGGGAACTCAAGTCATCCACCACCAATGTGTAACATCTGCCCTGCCTAGGTCTCAAATTTCATAAGTATCTATAGCCTACACATTTAAGAATATCAAGCACTAACTTATGAACTTAGTCACGGACAACATCCCACATTGGGCGACAGTGGAGAGAGTCGGTATTGGCTGGTAGATTTATGGAAAAATAAGAGCTTTGAGTATATAGCCTGCACTTCTTAAAAGTATCTGTAACATTGTAAAGGTAGAGAAAGGGTTGATTAATATTAAGTATATGAATACACAACACAGTGGAAAATAAGTGTCCGGAATTGGATATGAATTTTGAATCTCATAATAAATGTGCTATCATCCAATTGTAGAGACTGGAAGAAAACCAAGGTCAAAGCGATATTAAACTTTACAATAGATAGATTGAGGATTAATTAATTAATAATTAATTTCTGACCCACTTAAGTGAAAACTGTACACTGTAAAATATATTTGGTATATGATTGTGTTTTGTTTTGGTCATATGCTATCTGGAATTGGATGCTGTGCATCGTCCAATAAACAATAAGCATGAGTAACGGCAAAACAAACATGGAAGATGAGCTTGTGCTACCATTTCAATGATCATCACGACATGAATGTTAAAAAAAACTCAAGGCACTGGGGGCTAGCTGTGTGTTTATGATTTCAGCAATAAGGTAGTTTTTAAGAACTTGTAAACACTGAACAGTGTCTGCAAGCTAGGCTAATGCTAGCTAAATGCTAGCAAAGTTATACCTCAAACGCATCTCAGTTGTTTGCAGTGCGCTTTGCTTTGTAAACATGTGCAAAAGGTGTCGTCTGAACGCACCCACACCCGTATATACTTCCTAAACATTTCAAATTTATGAATCATGTAGACTCTAATGAAAAGAAAAGCTTTGTCTTAAAGTCACATAGAACACCAAACATTCATCCAAGCCCTGCCTCCTCTCCCCTCGTCTGTTCTCTCCTCAGAGATTGGCTGACTGACTGAATGAGCGCATGGCACGGCCATGCTGAGTTTGGCGTGCTTCTTCTACGACAACTTGTTGACCAATCAGAACATATCTAAATAGTAACACACTTTTTGTCCACCAGTCATAGTGCCAAGTTCATTCCAAAGTTCACTTCAGCAACTTCACAACAACCCATTCAATACAGTTAAAGTGCAGAGCTGAAGCTGAACTTATTGCTCTATAAAATACATTTAAAACCAATTTAACATCTAACAGTGATTTTGCAAAGTACCGAAGGCATGTTGAAGATGAAAAATGGCAGCTTGTGTAGAATGTGAAAAGCAATAAAGAATAGTGTCATCTGCATAGAGGTTGACATCTCAGGCTCTCGAAGACGTTGCCACAGCATTTATATACAAGGTGAACCACACTGGCTTTATGGGTAATGAAGTCCTCCACCCCCCCACAAGAAGACATTTAGGTGTGAGGAGGTTTAGGTTAGTGCAGCTTTGAAGTTAGATTTTAGGCAACATTATATGGTTGATTAATGCAGGTGTCAGTTTGATCAAAAACCCAATCAGTACCTTCAGCTGTTTGTGGAGCTAAATCAGACAGTAGGTCTCTTAACCCTGGAACACCAAGACCGCCGCCCACGGCTAAAATAGATATTGTTCTAAAATCTTCTGACCTGCTAATCATGCTTTAAAAAGTCAGGTAAAGTTCAGCAGGTAAAGTTAATCACCTTTCAGTGGTATCACATATGTCACCTTTTCATGCACCCACACACTCACCTCACGTCACCTCAAAAGACACCCCCCTGCCCCCCCCCCCCCCATCCCCCCACCTCCACAGTACTGGAGACCCATCCGTCATGTAATCTGCATCCTTTACTGTGACCACTCGCTGGATTCTGGATAACCTGATGAACTTACTGTTCCATGCTTTCACTGTAGAGGTAACATAAGGTGAGATGTTCCAGCAAACATTTGACTGCAACTCGCCCGTTTGGCCTTTACATAGTTTGCTTTGTTTGAGTTTGGTCCCTCTGAGTTGGAGAATGCGGCTGCTTGTGGCACCTCGCTCAGCGCTCCCTGGTGGCTGCTTGTGGCACCTCGCTCAGCGCTGCCTGCACGCTCTGACAAAGCATCTTCCTTTGCAAAGAGATGTTCTGCATCGGTTGCTTCATGTTCTCTCTGAATGTCAATCCAGACCTGCTTGTCAAAAGTCCTCATGAGCTTGAGATTATAGGTAATTACTAATGCATAATTAACGCATTGTGGTCCTTAGTGTTATTGTGAGTTTCCATGGTAACTTACTGTAGATGTTTGTAACCTACAAACACCTATACAAAATCCATTGTATATAAAAAAATATATATAAATAACCGCCTTGTAGATGTATGCCTCCATCAACAAGTCAAGTTGCAGTTAACATGTCTGTCCAGATGACTAAAATATACTGTATATGTCACAGTGAAGTTGAGCTCTGAACTTAAAATGTCATCATTTCATCTTATTAGACATTTGGGTGAAATTTTGCCATAATTAGCTGAGTTATGACCAAAAAGGGTCTTTTGTGAGGTCACAGTGACCTTGACCTTTGACCACTAAATTGTAACCAGTTCATCCTTGAGTCCAAGTGAATGTTTGTGCCAAATGTGCAAAATTCCCTCAAGGTGTTCCTGAGATATCGCGTTTACGAGAATGGATGGATCCCGAAAGCAGCATCACGCAGCTGGCAGCAGTGTGAAGGCAGAAATCTGGGCAGAAAACTGTCGAGCTGATTTGCTAAATCCCCAAATTCTCCAGTCACTTTCCTTATTTAAAGGACTTTGCTCATTTCCAACCAGCTTCGTATCATTACAGTGTGGCTAGTATATGCAGATAAACAATGTTTACCTTCTCTGCATGTTTCCTGCACCGAGAAGATCTCCGTTCAACTGCCTGCAGAAACTCCGCCCCTGCCAGTTGGTATGGCTCATTAACGCTCATTAAGGCTCTCCATGTGATTCTCCAGTGGATGAACGCATACAGAAAAAAGACTAATAACAAATCTGCAGTTTAAACAACAGCGCTCGAGCAGAACATCTGTTCACCTCCGTGCCTGAGAATGAAGATGGAGGGAAGTTACATATTGTTCATCAACGTAAACCCACATTGTAACGATACAAAGCTGGTTGAAAATTGGCAAAGTCCTCCTTTAAGTTGCCAGCAATGATCTTTAAAGCAGAGTAGAAAACTGCCTGCTCGTAGGCTCCACCATCAAACTGAGGGCAGAGCCACTGTCATTAGGCTGACATCTGTGTGTGTGTGTGTGTGTGTGTGTGTGTGTGTGTGTGTGTGTGTGTGTGTGTGTGTGTGTGTGTGTGTGTGTGGCGCGTGTGTGTGTGTGGTCAGGGCGGCGGAGTCGACAGAGGAAGTGACCAAGCTGCGGCCGGTCAGGCTGATCAGGGAGGACGGCGTCATCAGACCGTACGACCAGACCGAGTCGCAGGGCTTCGACCTGTTCCAGGTGAGTTAACTGTAACCCTTAAGGGGGGTTAACCCTTAAGGGGGCATGTCTGTAAAGGTGAGACTTGTGGGTACCCATAGAACCCATTTTCATTCAGATATCTTGAGGTCAGAGGTCAAGGGACCCCTTTGAAAATGGCCATGCTGGTTTTTCCTTGCGAAACTTAGCCTAACTTTAGAGCATTATTTAGCCCCCTTCCTGACAACATGTCATGACCATTGGATGCCCTGACAGGTCTTCTAGTTTCAGATGAGAGCAGTATCTTCACTCTGGCTTTAAACCTGAGCTCTCTACAGCCTCTGAAACACACGAGGAGTAGAAGATGATTTATTCAAGGGTTGTAGTGCTGCACACCATGTGTGGCACAAACTCTGTGATGTTACATCTGTTATTCCACAATGCAACTGATTAAACAACAAGTTCACTTTTTTGCACAAAACATTTCTAAACGAGTGTGAAACCACACAGTACAGCTCTGTTTTAATGGTGCTTTTCCACCACTGGCTCGACTCAACTCTACTCGGTTTTTTTGTTTTTACGTTAGGTACATACATTTATTACCTGGTAGTTTTTTTTTGGTAACACCTCCGTCGAGGTTCTAAGCGAGCTGAGGTGAGACCAAAAGGTGAGGTGAAAACACTGCAGACTGCTGATTGGAGAGAATTGTCATCATTGCGCGACACGAGATATCCTGCACAAAAACCTGCCATATTTAAATAGCCAGGCTACTGTAGCAGCTGCAATTCCTTTCCACTGACTACTTCTTTCTACCATAATCGTACGACTTTTACTACTATTGAATGGCAACGCGCAAAACTAAGCCATGGTCAAATGAGCAAGGACCTCCCGAGAATCAAGAACACCATCCCTTCAATATCGTCCATTGTTGTCTGTCTGTTTCCTACTGTCAGCACTGTGCGTCTGTCTGTTCCCTACTGTCAGTGCTGTGTGTCTGTCTGTTTCCTGTCTGTCAGCGCTGCGCGTCTGTTTCCTGCTGTTAGCTCTCTGCATCTGTGTTACCTGTGTGTCATGCTGCCTTCCAGACACATGGGACGTGGGTGTTTCCCAGTGGAAAAGTCCCACCCCCCACCTTCAAAGCATTCCAGAGCACAAAGGCAAAATGCAACCAAGAAACATGGCGGACCGCGACAAACTTTTTTTTGTTTGGCAAATGGCAAGACAGCTTAACAACGAGCAGAGCACCCTCCTTACATATTTAAATGAAAATGAGGAGCAGCAATGACACATAATGTAACAGACTCTATTATACATTTTATTTAGGCACTTAATACTTTGGACTACATACTCCATGTTGCGGCCATTGTTGTGTGACGTCAGACAACTGGTTCCCAGCCTAGTGGGGGTAGATTTTTTTCTCCCAGTTTTCAAGTGGGAGCTCCCACTTTGAGTGCCGTTCCAGCGCACTTTTCCTAATAGGAGGCCAGAAAATCCGAAGGTCCCAGTTGTCTGGAAGGCAGCATCAGTGCTGTGTGTCTGTCTGTTTCCTATCTGTCAGTGATGTGCGTCTGTCTGTTTCCTGTCTGTCAGCACTGTGCATCTGTCTGTTTCCTGTCTGTCAGCACTGTGCATCTGTCTGTTTCCTGTCTGTCAGTGCTGTGAGTTTGTTTCCTGCTGTCAGCTGTGTGTCTGTCTGTTTCCTGTCTGTCAGAGCTGTGCATCTGTCTGTTTCCTGTCTGTAAGTGCTATGCGTCTGTTTCCTGTTGTCAGCTGTGTGTCTGTCTGTTTCCTGTCTGTCAGTGCTGTGTGTCTGTTTGTTTCCTGTCTGTCAGTGCTGTGCGTCTGTCTGTTTCCTGTCTGTCTGTTTCCTGTCTGTCAGTGCTGTGCGTCTGTCAGTTTGCAGCCTATAATCTCTTTCTTCTCTGTTTCTCTTCCATGCAGCATGATGAGGAATAGAAGGCTTCAGTTCTAAACTGTATTTCAAATCTTTTAATGCTGTTTGTGTCCACTCTGTCTCAGACCAGTCCTGTCTCAAAATGCTACCTGGATTTATTTAATCTGTATAAACGTGTGTGTGGCAGAGTTTTGCTTTTGTAAACTAATAAATGTATCTATCAATTATTGTGTAATGCAGGTTTCTTTGCATGCCAAAGTAAATATCTTGTCATTCGATACCTCAAAGCATTTTTTTAAAAACAGCGGATATATTTTTTTCTGTAACTTTTTTAATTAAACATTTATTTATTTATTTATTTTTATTTTTTTATTTTTTTACAATTATTTCTGAAGCACTCTAGGATGCTATGTTTAAAACCATTTATAATTTAGATTGTATCCAAAACTACAATGGCAGGTTGTGGAAAATATTTTACTATAAACACAGAAATTAATTAAGGTGTCTGCTGTAGAACGTAGCAATATTTTTGTAAAAGGTTTGTAGCATCACCTTTTAAACCATTGCTTTCATACTGTGTGTATATAAATATATATATATAACTATATAAATGTGATCTTCATCCTGTGAACATGATGCAGTTTGTGAATTGCATATAAACTGATAGAACTTCATGCAAATGAGGCCTTCCTGTCCCTAGCATGACATCACTTAGCAGGACTCACTGTAGTATTTGTGCATTACTTTAACCCATTGATACCCGATGCAGAATTTGTGTGTGTATCCCTTTAAGACTTAAAGGGATAGACACGCAAATGCTGCATCAGGTATCAATGGGTTAACCCTTTGGTTGCCTTAAAGGAACACTCTGCCCATTTTCAACCAGCTTTGTATCATTAGAACACCAGCAGTAGCCTATATCAGAAAACTGTAAACTGTTTTGAAGTCGGTCGTTTAATTTGACAGTTATTGAGTGTTAAAGTGTGGACCAGTGACATCACTGGTCCACACTAACTCAAATTAATAACTCATTAACTCAAATCAACTCTCAATAACTGTCAAACTATTCATCATTCATCTAGTTTGACAGTTATTGAGAGTTCATTTGAGTTAATGAGTTATTAATTTGAGTTAGTGTGGACCAGTGATGTGACTGGTCCACACTTTAACACTCAATAACTGTCAAATTAAATGACAGACTTCAAAACCGTTTACAGTTTTCTGATATACTACTGATGTTCTAATGATACAAAGCTGGTTGAAAATGGGCGGAGTGTTCCTTTAAAATCCACGGATGTAGACGTGTGTTTGTGTCCTTCAGTGTGAAGTGTGTGATGTGTGTTCAAACCTGATGAATAAACAGATCTTCCTTATTCATAGTTTTCACTTTGTCACTGTAACTTAGTGTTTCTCAACAGGGGCAGTACTGCCCCCTAGCAGACGTTCGGAGAATGTCAGGCGGCGCTGGAAGCAATATTTTTGAAAGGGGGGCGTTGAGGTAACCTCGCAAGCAAGCTGGATTCCCTCGCGAGATTTGCGAGAGAATGGTAATACCGCCCCCATCTGGCAATGTCAGGTTAGCGTTGAGGTCCGTGGGGAGCATGGTCCCTATCGTTGCATCGGCGCTGTTTCTAGGCCGAGCGCCTGGCGCAGCGCAAATCAGTGGGCGTGGACCAGCGCACTTGATATCGTCGTGCTGGCGCTACACGCAGCCTAAAGCATTACAACCACGCCTTTTAAGCGTAAAATTATGCACCGTCATGCTCATTGGATAACTGCAATAAACGAATCGCACGCTTGCCTTTTTAGCTCCAATTCCAGTGATCCCGCAAAACCAGAGAAAGCCAAACGCTCTGCCCCCCCCCCCTCCCTTCATCCAGTCTGTGTCTGCATTATAGGCTATTATTCCATATTATTATGCTTCTCAAACCAATCTAACTGCAGTTTCAATACTGCAAGCATGTAAATACGCTACACTATAGCAAGATCAAAGTGAAAAGAATGTTCTAAATGCATCAGCTAGAAAAATATAGCCTATCCCTATATGATGAGATTCATTTTATATTGGTGAAAGTTTGTCCAGAAAGATATCGTTTTCTCTCCCCTGCTGCAGGTAGAATGATGCACATAAATATACCCTACATTATGTGAAGTCATTGCATAAATGTGTTTTTATTGTAAAACTAAATGTGAAATAGGGCCAAGTTATTGGAGCGGCAGCGCGTTCCCCTGTCACTTATCTAAATCACGTTAAACCCACAAGGGGTATATATAGGCTCAAGAGGACATATATGTTTCACATAGGGTGGTGTTTCATTTCGATGTTTTATTTGGTCCCATATTGAAATGTTCTACAATTGCAGGTTGTCTTACCATTACACATTATTTTAGATCTACCTTTTATATCTATTTCGGCTCATTTGGTTGCTATTTAGTAGCGAAATGGAGGACCCAATTGCATGCTGGGACATGCAGGCAGTAAACTTACAACTGCTATTTCCTATGGGAAGCTGGGTGCTGCTATGTGTTGTGTCTGTCTGAGCGAGGGAGTCAGAGAGAGAGAGAGAAGGGTGACAGAGAAGAGGCAGAAGAGCACTGGCGCACTGAATAGGCCTGGTTTCAGAGAGAGACAGAGAAGGGTGACAGGGGAGAGGCAGAAGAGCACTCCTTGACACTGGCGCACTGAATAGGCCTGCTTTTCAAAGGCGCAAAGCGCTAAATGTAGGCCAGGTGCGAAGATATGAGTAGGCCGGTAGTTAGCGCCGACACGCCCACTTTGGCCCATTCTGGGACTGCGCCACGCCCATTCGGCCTAAAGCGCATTTGGCAGCGTTAAGCCATATTGATATCGTCCCAAAACAGGCGCAAGGCACGTTTTTTTGCGTTTAAGGCCCGTTTTAGCGCCGACGGCCTGTGGGAGAATAGGGCCCCATTTGTTTAAGGCCAGTTTACACCAAAGATTTGCAACGAGACGAGTTGAAACTTGCAACTACTACAGAAGAAATGTGGTCTGCCACATTCTAAAATCTGTATAGCTTCATGCTGCTTTCACGGGAACGGGACATCAGAGTATCAACTATAAAATGTCGCCAACATGGCGTTTATGTGTCAACTCAGGAAAATGGTTGCTCACTTCCTGTTGAAAGCATTCATTTAGATGAGGTAGATGAAGAAGTAGGAGGAAGAGCACAACAACAAATGAGAGATAACCTACATGAGGGTCCATCAGCAGAACTTTACAGACCAAAAATCTGCTTAAACGCATTAAAAGCACGATTACTCTACATCCCCCAAGGCTCGACCTTACAACCTTAGCCACCAATGGCAAGTTGTGATCAAGTCGAGCAACTTGGGAAGTGGGAAAATCAGCGGAAGCTTCACACTATGACTTGACCAACCACCAGGGTGCAGTGTAACCCTTGGTTCACACCAGGCGCTATGCAGAAGCTGAGTGCCACGCTAAACCGCTCACACCAGAAGCACTGTTTTCCTCAGCGCCTCGCTCGGCTTCATGCCTGGCAGCTCAGGTGCAGTGCGCTCCACACTTGAAAAATAGAAATAGAAATAGAAGAATAGAAGCTGAAACCATCGCTTCAGCGTAGCTTCGGCATATGGTGTGAACGAGGGCTAACAGCTGTCCATGCATTTACAGGCAGATTTCAAACTAGTGTCAAATATTCAGTATTCAAGACAAAATTCTGACAATTTGCATACTTCATCTATACAACATAAGAGATGTCTGTCATTTGTTTGTACACAGATTGATTGCTCCATAAATGGAAAAAGTGATGTTTAAAGATGCTCTATTTCCATTGACTGCAATAGTATACATGAGGACATGAAATACTGTCAAAAATTCTGGAATTTTACACACTTCATCTACCGTGCTAGCAGAGTTTTGTAAAAGAAAAGTCATGAACGTTAAAGATTTATTTAGCGAGAATTTGTAGTCACTGAGTGCGTTTACATGCACACCAATAAACTGATAACTGTGAGTAATCAGTTTATGGCAATAATCTGATTTCTGCGTTTACCTGCACTTTAATAATCCGACAATAGGAAAAACCCGGGTTTACATGATTCAGTCAATTAGTCGGATTTCTCTCCAGAAGGCGGCGGTAATTCAACTTTTTACATGCAACTTGTACATGCGCAGATGTATAAACCCACAAGAAACCTGATACGCTGTATACATGCACTCAAAAGACAGGTTATTGGCCAAAAACCTAGGTATGTTTATCTGTTTATTCATAACCTGATAACGGCCATAAATGGATAAAGCTTATCGGTTTATGCTGTTTACATGACCATTTGAATAATCAGGTAACTCCAGAAATCCGCTAATAAACTGTTTATTGTCTGCATGTAAACGCACTCACTGTTTACAGTACCATCTTCAGTTCAACACTTTGCTGCACTGTGGACTCAATCTTTGATCATTCAAAAGATCTGGACGGGTCGTTCTTTAGAAGACGGTCTGAAGATACTTTCCCAAAAGTTTGGTGTTAATTGAACAAAACATGTGGAAGGAGATAGGCAGTCGTACTTTGGGCACAGAACAAAAGCAATCGTTCCCAGTGTGAGAACGCCCTAAATGACGTTGAGGAAGGAAATTAAATCATGGTAGATTGGTAGTGAGTGAGTGCGTTCACTCTGACATCCTCTGTGTGTGTGTGTGTGTGTGTGTGTGTGTGTGTGTGTGTGTGTGTGTGTGTGTGTGTGTGTGTGTGTGTGTGTGTGTGTGTGTGTGTGCGTGCGTGCGTGCGTGCGTGCGTGCGTGCGTGCGTGCGCGTGCGTACAGCGGTCAGAGAAGCAGCTGGAGGGCGAGGTGTTCAGAGGTCACTGTGAGTACCCCGGACACAGAAAGACCAACATCATCATCACCAACAGGTAGGAGACACTTTACGGAATGTAATACATTACTTTTAGTAACTCAGTAATATAACTTATTACCAATAGGATTTCAGTATTATTATACCAGACCAGTTACTTTGTCAAGTAACACAAGTTACAAATTGAGTTACTTTTTTTTTTAATGAAAGCACTGTCATTTCCTAATCAAAGTGTGTGTTTTTATGTAAATAACCACTATAGATGACACTAACAAAGGAAAAAGATAACATTTAGAATTTTGGACGGTTTACACTGACTTCAAGATGGTTGAAATTATTTTTGTTGTTCCCGGGCGACGATGTCATTCTGCTACTGCTGTTATTACAGTGAAAGTAATGCAAAAGTTGTGTAATAAATAACCAGTTACTCTACACAGGCAGTAATATTGTAAAGTAACTTATTACTTTCAAATGAAAGTAACTAGTAATATGTAGTATATTACATTTTGAAAGTAACTTGCCCAACACTGTTGGCAAGGTTGAGCCAGTTCTCCTTTCCCTTCACAAGCGTCCCTGATGAGCTGATTAACCACATCCAGGCACGTCTGCAACCCTATACGCTTCTGCACTGAGAAGCAGATACTCTGGCCGCCGTCTGGGTACTTAACTTAACTTAACTATGCTGAAGAATATTTCCCCCTCTGCCCAGAGCCACGAGATGGTTCTAAAACTGCTCAGTGGATTGTGAATTATATTCCTTCGGAATCCACATTCCCTCAGTACATCTCCACCGGTTCACCACCCTGCTCCTGTGTCAGATCACCCTCGAGATCTTCCACAGAACTATTTTATATCTCCGTCTAGGCGTCGACCAATAAACCCTTGAGTTTCGGGCTGGTTTGCTGTTGAAGGTTTGTTGTTTTTTTATTGTTGTCTGTCATAACTTTTTTGTTATTGTTGTTGTTTTCTGTCTGTCCCCCAGGAGAGTTCTGTGTGTGAAGGAGATGGACTTTGTGGGACATTTCTGTAAGGAGTGGGAGTGTCTGTTTGAGAACTTCTACAGACCTCCGGCTGTGAGCGGGTCTGACCTGAAGATCTACTGCAAGGTACACACACAAACCCATACACTGATCTGAGCTGCGCATCATGTGCCCTGTCACTGTCCCAGCTGTAGATGCGAGTCGTGCTGCGCGAGCCTAAATGTTGTACGGCACAGACGCCCCTTTAGCCATTAGCTCACTGCCACAGCTTAATGTGTATCTTCATTTAGAAAGGCAAATGTAATCATCTCACACGTAAATAGCAATCAGGCTGATGACTCACTAGCCAACTATAGCTTTAATGTTGCCATGGCCATTTTCTATTCATTCATCATGTTAGTGAGTTGGCTAGCTAACTGATGTAGCAAACAAACCCAGCATGTTTCACATCTGCCAAAGTGGTGATAAATATAATTCCATAACTGGATATTACTTTCCAATCATACAGTATATGTTCATCAATGTTAGCTTAGCAGCAGATAAAACCTCAAATATTCCGTGCGTGATTCGGATGTAGCAGCGACACACTAGCCTCTGTCTGTCAGACACATGATTAAGGTAAAGGTAAAGTCCCACTGATTGTCACACACCTGAGTGTGCGAAATTTGTTCTCCGCATTTGACCCATCCCCTGGGGGAGCGGTGAGCGCCAGCAATGCTGCGCTCGGGAATCATATGGTGATCTAACCCCCCAATTCCAACCCTGTGATGCTGAGTGCCAAGCAGGGAGGCAAATGGGTCCCATTTATTATTACAATTGTCTTTTTCAGCGTTTCTATTGATTTCTGTTTGCTGTTTTATTCTGTCAGGAGCAACAGAAACTGAAAATCCCCAAGAGAGACGGACAGGAGCCAGTGAGGACCGTCCATCTGAAAGACCCCCCCGCTGCCCAGGTGTGTGTGCGGTAGCGGTGTCACCATTTCAATTCTAAATCGAAAATTGATCGAAATGGGTGTTCCGATTTCGATCATCGAAATCGAAACAAGCAAAATTGCAATTCTCCCTGTGTTTTTTTCTCTTTCTACCACCGCCTACTTGCATGCGTCTGAAGAAAAACAAAACAAAACAAACATTTCAATGAGGACACAGCGTAGATGCTAGTTAACGAGATGCTAGTTAACGAGCTCAGCGTTAGCCTGCAGCTGCATGATGAAACCACAGAAGTGGGAAACCCTCCTGCTAGTGCCGTCGTCAGGGTCTTTCTTTCTGAGTTTTTTATGGCCCGAATATAATCTTTGTGTGTGTGTGTGTGTGTGTGTGTGTGTGTGTGTGTGTGTGTGTGTGTGTGTGTGTGTGTGTAGAAGCTGCAGGAGGTGATCTCGGACGCCCAGGTGGCACGCCAGCAGCACCAGATGTCGAGGCAGAAGTCTCAACGTTTCCTCAAAACCTCCAACAAGCCCTGAAGAACCAGAAGGATCGTACATATTCTATTATGTTCCATATCTTTACATTGGACCATTTTCATGGTGTGTCTCTGCCTCTTCATGTTTCTGCACTAAGATGTCAAGAGTTTTATTTGTTTTGACTGTTTGATTTGAAGAGATTTTCTATTTAGCTTCCTATGAAGATTACAGAGTCCTATAATCTGCTGCAGTCAGAGAACAGTGAGTCCAAACTGTTGAGTTGCTGTTTATGTTTACAGAACGTGTAACAAGGCTGTTCTCCAAAATGAAAAAAATGATTGTCAACTTAATTTTCATAAGATGTATTGGGTTGTATTTAGCTTAGTCTCGCTGGCCAGCCTCCCCTCCCTTCCGTGAGAGGAGTCTGGCTGCATGGAAACATGCTTCTCTCATAAGCCCTCCCCCTGCTCTACAGCTGCTCTCCCATTGGAGCGACCATTTCAGTCGCTGCCGGGCATTTCCCCTCCCCGCTTAAGAAGCTCTGTCATTGGCTCCGACCATGTCAATCAGAACGGCTGTGTGTCGCTGAAAATGTCCCCTGCCGCAGCAATAAAAACAACAACGCTAACTAGTTAGCAAGCTAACGCCAGAAACCTACAGGCTAGCTCGTTGCTACACACTGAAAATGGCAAGTTTTGACGAAGATTTGGATTGTTGGAAGCTATTTTCCAAGGGCACTGCCGCTAAGCGCCGCCCATCGCAATTCCACAATGGTGACCAGCGCTGCCAGACTCCTCTCACGGAAGGGAGGCGAGGCTGGCCAGCGAGACTATTAGCTAAACTTGATTTTATGGGTAAATGTCTGATAGCAATTGAACTTTGAAGACTTAAAATATCAAGAGTTGAATATGAAATGTAACCTGGGTAATTTTCTATAAAGTCATTTTATTAAGTCTGCTGCACCTGTGAGTCTTGGTTGTTTCAGCTGCTCTTGTGCTTGGTGAGCATCTCTGTCAAAAAACAAGCTGCTGGAAAATATCGAGATAGATCCGATGATTTGGAAGAAATAACTAAAGTAAATAATTTTGGCGAGATCTAAAAGCTGACAATTCTGTGTGTGTGTCTGAGAGTGAGTGAGTGAAAGAGACAGAAGGATTCATCACAAATACTTAAACAACATAATTCCTGCTTCAGTCACTCATTTGACTTTGCTCTTTCCATTTTGCCAAAAGACTTGAGCCGAGCAGTTTAATATACAGATGATGCTTTTTACCACAAATATTAAAGAGATACTCTTTTTCCACTTTTTTTCTGCTGAAAATCAATATATATTGGAAATGAGCTGTGTTCTTGATGAAGTGATTCCTCCTCTCATATTCTCCTCCGTGTTGGCTCTTCATCATGTGATCATTTGCATCATGTGACGAGATGTGATGCTTTTCCTGTTAGACTGAAACTGACTGGAAAAAATGATGGAAAAAGCGTTTGTTTCTCCATCCGACCAGCCCACTCTTTATCCGTCCCATTCTGTTCAAACACCCCTCCTCCGAGCCAGGCAGCCACTCCCCCCACCCGCCCGGCCCACACGCAAACCCAACACCCGCCGGCCACCAGGCAGGGGCCTATACATCAGCCTGTCCTACTAGACTAGGCTGTTATATTGCTCATGAAATATTTATATTACTAGTGTAGTGCCCGTTCCCCTTTCCCCCATTCATACACTTTTTTACATGCTTGCTGCTATATTTAAATTGTTAATGTTATTGTTTGAAAATGTTGAATTATGTTCCAAAGGTTGGTTATTATGGTTAAAGGAACACGCCGACATTTTGGGAGATTGTCCTTGTTGCCATGGCAACAGCACCTTGGGGGAGTGGGGGGGGGGGGGGGGGGCAGTGGTATGATACTCAAACACCAGATTTATGTGTACTTTACTTTCACTTATCTGAGGTTTGAATTCTGCTACTTTCTTTCTGGCAAATATTTCTGACAGTGTAGCAGAGGCTGTACTGTTCCTCCTGGCCCACAGTAGTCACATCTCTGCTTGTATTAGAATGATGTTTGTCACAGATGTATGGCTGATTTCATGTGGCCAGTAGGTGGTGCTATGCCTACAACTCAATATTGGCAGGTGGGCCTCTTCTGGCTGGCATGCTCATCAAAATATGACATTTGGAGCAGCTGTGATCCTGTACAGTCGAGTTACACACCACTTTTGTTGTTGCCAGTAGGTGGCGCTGTGACTATAACTGGATATTGGCATGTAAATAAGACGGACACAATTCTGTCACTTTCAGTGCGTTTAATTCCATTACTTTGCTCTGAAACAGCAATCACATAATGCACCAGCAAGAAAATGAGCAGCAAACTTTGCAAAAAAAACTTTGACAACAGCATTAGCTATTTAGCCAATATGGACAATATTTTGTTTTCTTTTTTTACATTTATTTTTTCAGCACTAGCTATTTCTACTACATGAACTCTATAACATTCTATCCCTCTGTAATATATCATTCATCATCTCAGACATTACAGTACAGTGCATCAAGACGCTGAACATTCAACTCACATTTCAGAGTCGGAGCACCTGCTGTAGCTCAGCGCTCTGCTAGGCTTTCGGGGGGAGGGGTCGATCACGGTCAGCTAGGACCGCCGGTGACGAAGATAGATAGCAGCTGCGGCCCCAACGGTTCTTGTGTAGGCCTAGGACAGGGGTTTTCCAGAGGGCCACACTGACTTACAGTACATCAAGTAAGCCAGGGGTGTCCAAACCTTTTTGAATGGGGACCAGATTAGATAATGTGAAATTACCGGGGGGCTGGCCAGCTGCTTCTCACATCATATGGCTTATACAAATAAAAATCACATACAATACAATTGTAGGCCCCATCTTGGCTCTCTCGTGAGGGAGAAATCCACAAACGCTACGGATTAGCCTCCTGAAAATCTGCGCAAGATCGGCGCGGCCTGGGGTCCTCTAGGCTAGAGCGAGGTGCTCGACGCAGGTAAATGACGTGCAGCGCACAGGCCCTCTTGAGGCGTCCTTGAGGCATCCCTTCAGCCTCTGGATTGCCTTTGACATGAGGGGGGTCTGGTGAGACGAAGGAGGAGCACGGCCGGGAGAAACCCACAGAGCCTAGATCCTCCATGCACCGAAGGGCCAATACTGCGGCGTAGCACTAGCTCTATTGCAGCGGATTGGGTTCTCTTTTACCCCTCCCGCGGGCAACGTTGCAGATAGAGTAGTAAGGCTGATCCGTAGCGGCTTCTGGGACGTGAGTCGGGGTCTTAATTGGCCTCGGCTGGGTCTACTGGGCGAGGGTGTATGATGTTGACAGACCCGAAACACCTTACGACCCCAGATAACATCACTGATGACACGTCCTAGTGCATGCGGTAGTAGTGTATTTGAGAATGAATGGCTACTCTAAGGATTTTGTTTACCATCTGAAAACACTAGTTTTGCCTGTGTTGTTCCTACTTGGTGCTTGTCTACAAACTGTATGATAGTGCTGTCATCATTAGGTGAATGGAAAAAATGTGAAATGAACTTGCTTGATTAACCAATACTGTGTGGAGGAGGGCCACATAGTATGTATTTTGAGAGACAAGTCGAGGGCCACTTGAGATCGGTCAAAGGGCCACATCTGGCCCCCGGGCCGGACTTTGGACATGCCTGAAGTAAGCCAAGGGCCACACATTGGAGATTATACCTGCCTCCCTATTTTTAACCCTCTCTCCCGTTGTGATTGGTAATTTCTTGTTAATCTCCCGATATAATAGTGATACAAATCCAATGGCTGTAGCAGATGAGATTTATTCACATAATTATTTTTCTTTTTCGGGGGTTTTGTTTTTCTTTGAGGACGTTGGGGAGCCGGATTGAGATGGTCCAGGGGCTAGGTCCGGCCCTGGGGCCACATTTTACCCATGTGTGGCCTAGGAGGGGCCAGCCCGGGACGAGACCTAGAGAGTGTGTCGATGCTGCAGCCTGCATAGCTCCCATATGTAGGCTACTGCAGTCGGATGTCCTGCTGACGCCGACTGAATCCAATTGATCAACTCTGCTGTATGCTGTTGTTCACGCCGTTTCCCCGGGGAGCTGGACGGCGTCCAAAGCGCAGACGACCCCAGGGAGGGTCGCACCCAAGCGGGCGAGTTAAGTTTAACTTCACTAAATCATATAGAATATTGTAAGTTCCTGTATCTATTTTCTCATGTGTGCATTTAGGCCTATTTGTAGCTTTTAATAAGGGTGGCAGGGGGGGAAACAGATTGGAGGGGTAATTAAATACAGAGGGGACATTCCCATTTCACTTTAATCCAGTTTATTTGTTTATTTAAAAGGATCCCCATTAGCTGCCGCCGAAACGACCGCTAGTCTAGTAATGGTCATATGCAGTGCTTGCGTGCTTACTTTGGTTGATGACTTGCAGTGCCTCCTGTAGAGGGTGATAGCGTGCCGTGTTCAGTGGTGTGCCCTAATATAGTGTGTAGCCATGTGTTGGCTGTGTGCAGTGGTCCTACTCAGAGAGCCAAAGTAGAACGTCACTTCCTGCTTCAACACTGTACCAGAGATTTTCATCCGGCATTTATTTTCCTATAGACATTTCATAAAATGTTTATCAATAGTTTTAGTAGTTCAAACCAAACAGTTCAGCTATATTTAGAAACTGGAGAGACCGCATAACATTTCACTCAGTCAGACCAAAACGTTAAAAGAAATGCAGGTTTAAAGGAAATATATTTTCAATGTTGTTGTTTTTTGTTTTGGTCCGAGTAAAATGTTCTATGGACTCCCTCGATTCTAAATATATCTGAACCATTTGGTTTGAACAAGTAAAACTATTTTTATAAGCATTTTACAAAATGTCTATGGGAAAATAAATGCTGGATGAAAATCTCTGGTACAGTGCTGAAGCAGGAAGTAGGCGGTCACTTTGCCTCTCTATGCAAGCACTGATGTAGCTGGTTGCCTCCAACTGTCTGCATCCCTCATTCCCCTTTTATATTGATGCATTAGGGTTGCCTATTTATTTGATTGTAATAAAGATTGTTATATTTTGTACAATCTGTTGCATTTCATTATTTGAAGGTTTCTGGCTATAGCAGCTTTCTGCTAACAATGACGTATCCACTTTTATTATGCCTCCGCCGGTGATAGCCAGGCATTATGGATCCGCGTTGTCCGTCCGTCCGTCCGTCGTATGTTTGTTAATGTGATATCTGAGGAACGCCTTGATGGAATTTCATCAGATTTGCCTCAAACAGCGACTTAGACTCAAGGATGATCCGATTAGATTTTGGTGGTCAAAGGTCAAGGTCACTGTGACCTCTCGAACGCCATTTTCAAGCTTGTTAACACAATATCTCAGGAATGCCTTGAAAAAATTTCATCAAATTTGCCTCAAACATCGCCTTGGACTCAAGCATGAACTGATTCGATTTTGGTGGTCAAAGGTCAAAGGCCAAGGTCACTGAGACCTCTCGAACGCCATTTTCAAGCTTGTTAACACAATATCTCAGGAATGCCTTGACAGAATTTCATGGAAATTTGCCTCAAACATCGACTTGGACTCAAGGATGAACTGATTAGATTTTCATGGTCAAAGGTCAAGGTCACTGTGACCTCATGAATGCCATTCCCAAGTTCGTTGAAGTGATATCTCAAGAACGGCTTGATGGAATGTCTTCCAATTTGGCTCAAACATCGACTTGGGCGCAAGGATGAACAGATTTAATTTTGATGATCAAAGGTCAAAGGTCAAGGTCACTGTGACCTCTCCAACGCCATTTTCAAGCTTGTTAACGCCATATCTCAGGAATGCCTTGACGGAATTTCATCAAATTTGCCTCAAACATTAACTTGGCCTCATGGATGAACTGATTACATTTTGGTGGTCAAAATTCAAGGTCACTGTGACCTCACGAACGCCATTCCCAAGTTCGTTAACGCGATATCTCAAGAATGGCTTGATGGAATTTCTTCTGATTTGGCTCAAACATCGACTTGCACTCAAGGATAAACTGATTAGACTTTGATGGTTAAAGGTCAAAGTTCAAGGTCACTGTGACCTCACACACCCAATTTCCAAGCTCTGTAACGCAACATCTCAGCAGCGCTTGACGGAATTTCTTCCAATTTGCCTCAAATGGCGATTTGGACTCAAGAATTAACTAATGGCGGAGGCATAAATCCGCGGTGCGGTCGTGTGCGTGACTCTATATTTTAGAGTCACGCTGTTTCCAATGGAGGCATCAGCTTTGAAATCCATTGGCCGGGGGAGTCCAGGTAGTGTAGCGGTAGATTCCCTGCCCACCAACACGAGGGTCGCAGGTTCGCGCCCCCATCCTACCTCCGGCTTGCTCAGGTGTCCATACGTGCACGATTGGCTGTGTCTGAGGGTGGAAGCCAGATTAAGGGTATGTGCCTTTGAAAGCTGAAATACTGCAATGTCAAACACCTCCCTGTCATGACCATGCATTGTTTGGCCTTCACATGAGCCCGACGCACAACACATTTTAGAAGTACCCTACAATAACCTTCACCATGTCCCTGAGTGTCAAAGCTGAAGTTGTGACACAAATATCAATGTGGTTCTCAACGTGGGGTCCGGTGACCATCAGGGGTCCTTGAGGGGATTCCAGGGGCTCCTGCTCACCTGTTCCGCCCTCACCAGTCTGCATTTCCCTGTGGGTGGCCTGACCGGACGCCTGGGACCCTCGGGTTTTGTTCCATCCTCCACACGGCTGCAAACGCCACTGGGAACGCTTCACGAGCATTTTTTCTGTCCACATTTTTTTAAGACGAACTGAAAATTACTATTTTATTTTAGATCACATCCCTGGCTGGGTATTCAGTGCACCTATTTAATAATGTATGCAAAAAAGATCACAAAAATCAAATTTCTTTAGTTTTTCACACTTTTTCACATCAAAATCTTTCAGGATTTCATTCATAACTGTCTACTGTCTACAGTCTAGTATGATTAAATCATGACATGACAGCTGTCAATCAATCTTCATTGGAGTGTTCGCAGACTTCGCACGGAAGCAGCCCGGTTCTATGCGGATCCCACTCCCACTCATTTGGAGGCAGAACACAACATACAAGCGCCAATATTGGCCAACGTGAACTCCAGTCCCCAGAACAGTTTAATCAAATCATCCCGCATGACGACCCTGTTCCAGTCAAAGCAATGTTTATTTTCACTCGGATACGTCATCACAGACACTGAGATGTCACTTCAGCTCTTTAAGTTGATTTGGTCATATCCTAAATTGTTGTTCTTCTACCCATGGATGGATTACTGAACGGATCAACCAAGAACACAGGGCTTTAAACCAGGGCTCATCAGACATGCTGATGCTGTCAATAACTTTACATTTAGTCGTTCATATCATATCGCCTATAAGAGTGTCTTTACTTGGTGCATTGTGGTAGGGCAGGGGGTGGGATTTCTTTGAAATGCCCCCCCGCTCATGCTTCTATGAAGCAACATTTCTCTGAGTGGTGACACAGGAAGGTGTGATAATGCCTATTCTTCTACCAAACCTCATCCTGTTTAACAGAACTCTCTGTTTCTCAGTATTGCTCATCATTTCCTGCCTGTCAGGCTCTCTCTATCACACTCACATGCAAACATCACATGACTCAAGTTGTTTTTTATATAAGTATCTCTCTTCTAATCGATGTAAGTTCAGTAAATGAAGAATGTAAATAAAGAATGTCTTGTAATCTGCCTATGCTTCTTAGGCTAGATGGCTCCAGCTGATCCAGAATGCTGCTGCATGTGTTCTGATAAGATCTATAAAAAGACATCATATTTCTCCATACTGTACTCCTGCACTGGCTCCCTGTAAAATCCAGAATATAATTTAAAATCCTTCTCCTCACCTACAAGGCCCTTAATGGTCAGGCAACATCATATTACCCTAATAGAGCACTGTGCTCCCATGCAGGCAGGCCTACTCGTGGTTCATAGAGTTCTGAGAAGTAGAATGGGAGCTACCAGGCTCCTCTTCTTTGGAACCATCTTCCAGTCTCAGTCCCGGAGGCAGACACCCTCATGTCTCCACATTTAAGAGTAGACTTAAAACTTAACTCTTTGATTAAGCTTATTTATTTATTTATTTTATTTAACCTTTATTTAACCAGATAAAAAAACGATTTATATATAAATTCTCTCTGACCTGGCCAAGAAGGCAGCAACGTTTGCATGTAAGAACTGTATATTCTAAAATTGCAATGAAGGCCGTCTGCAAATCTCAAGTGGCAGAAGGGATGACACGCAACAGAGTACCAAAGGTGTCGTTCCAAACAACTGTCAAGCCGCAACAACCACAGTCACAAAGCAAAAACTGTCATTTCACAATAGTCACAAGAACACAACAAAATACATAAGACAGAAAGAACATGACAAAATAAGTTATGCATTGTGACAAGAGCAGCTTGAGGGAAGGATTTCAGATGTTTTGTTTAAAACTGGACAAAGACATGAGGGAGACTAATTTCAGACAAGTCTGCAGGTCGTTCCAAGACCAAAGGCCAAAGTAAAATATGTTCCAGCCTCAGTCCGCAGTTGGTAGCTTCAAATGTAGCCAAGTGTTGGAACTGAGGTTATAGGAGTTATGAATAGGGATCGTTGGGCCGATCTGATACTCAGTATCGGTATCGAAGCCGATCTGGCCAAAAGCACTGGATCGATATCGGAGGGGAAGAAAAGTACAATCCGATCCGATCCATTAGCCTAAAGTGTCACGTGAATGCTAAATGCTACAGTATGTCACTAAACTGTGAGCAATGCGCCGTCACCCTGAAGAGAGATGTGAAGACAGATGAGCCGTAGATTAACGCCAGGCAAAATAAACAGCAACGTTATGCTATGATACCCCCTACACACACACACACACACACACACACACACACACACACACACACACACACACACACACACACACACACACACACACACACACAATCTGTCAAATAATGCAATTATTCCTGCAGTATTCCCCAATGATCCTGATGGGGGCGCTATAATCAGTGGTCAAGATGTCCAACATTAAAAGGCAAAGAAAGGTCAGCACACTGTCACTCCCTTTGGTTCATTTTATTAAACATCCCACATGTGACGTCTCAAGCCGCTGCTCTTCTACAGACATCAAGAAAATATATACAAGGAGCCATCTTTAATAGAGTACCGCAGGGATGGCGTATTTTTGTAGGCTTAACCAGAAATCGCCGCCATTTTGGTTCCTCAGTGGAAAAGTCTATGGGGTTTTAGAATGGGGATTCAAATAAGGTCTGTGGTTAACAAAGGTTTATGGGAGCCCGAATTTGGGTTCAGCAGGATAATCTTCACAAATGTTATACACTTTTATGCCTTTTGAAGCTTTTTCTGAAAATCGCGTTAAAAAAATGCATTTACGTTCCAAAAGTCATAAAAGTTATTAATGTTTGTTAAGATTATCCTGCTGAACCCAAATTCACACTCCCATAAACTTTTGTCAACCACAGACGTTATTTTATGCATTTAGGTGAAATCCCCATTCTAAAACCCCATTCACTTTTCCCCTGACGAACCCGGAAGTATACTTCCGGACTCATTCTTGGGGTGCTCTATTACACAGTACCCTCTGGTCACATGATCATCACATGATCCTGGTGAAAAAGAAACACATTTAACCCACTGCTACAAGTGACAAAAAATACCCAATTTTTTTTTTTTACTAAATATATATTATACAACAAAATAATTATAAGGCCCTCACAGCACATAAGAAAATGACATCAGGCCAGTAGCCGTCATGCCTTAAAGCAGGGGTGTCAAACATATGGCCTGGGGGGCCAGAACCGGCCCGCCAAATGGTCCAATCCGGCCGACAGAATGACTTTGCAGTGTGAAATTGCATTGAGAAGTCCACTCTACATTTTCAAGCTTGGCCGACACCTAATATTGATGAATGAACCTGTAGGCCTAATCTTTACATTAAAAGACTCAGGGACATTTTGAGATGCTATTTATAGATTATTATGCATTTTGATTTTCTTTGTCTAGTCTGGCCCACTTGAGACCAAATTGGGTCCCATGTGGCCGGTGGACTAAAATAAGTTGGACACCTCGGCCTTTTTGATTGATTGATTGAGTTCTTTATTGATAATGAATACACAGTATATACAATATACATATATACATACACAGGCCCACCATTATCAAAAGGATAAAAACGCAATAAAGCTAATAGCTTATTTCCATTGCGGTCCTCATGATGACTGTTATAAAATGTGTACTGTTGTGTGTATGTCTGGATGTGTGTAAGTGTATAACAGTGTGAGTGCCACAAGCACTTGTCAGAGTCTGAGGGTAACGCGTGGGTGTGCCTGCCACGCAGGGGGGAGAATGATATGGGAAAGTGGGGCACAGTGAATAACCAATAAAAATAAGCATAAAATAAAATAAAAGACAATTTGTGCTATTAAAAAGTAAACCCATCAAATCCTAATAAAAACATACATTAAAATATAATCAAGTAAAATAAATAAAATAAAATAAGATCTAATAAAATACAGGGTCGAATGAAACACCGGCTCAGTTACTGGCTGGCCGACAACAGGTCGCCCCCCACCTCAGACACCTTGGCTACCATCAAATACAGCCTACATGTACCTATACTGGACAATATATTATAATATACTATAGCATTACATATCATTACCATACAATATTATATACTATATAATAATATAGATATAATATAATATATAATATAATAATATAATACCACAATATAACACAACACATTAAATCCAGGTTCTGTTTCTCCTGATCCAGTTCTTGACTTTACCTTTGAAGGAGGGATAGGGGCTGATTGTCTTAATCTCAGCTGAGAGACTGTTCCAGGCTACTGCCGCTGAATAAAGAAAAGAGTTTTGGCCGATGCATCTTTTACATTTTACTGGGACCAAATCAGTGGGGCTCCCTCTAGTGCCGTGCCCATGTACGTCACTGACCTTGGTGAAGTAATTTCTGAGATATTTTGGGACAGCATTGTTGACTATCCTGTGGACCATGCCGAGTTTGATTTGTGTTACTCTCTCCTCTACTCTTAGCCACTTGAGGCTGTCGAAGTGAGACTGTAGTAGGTCGTATACGACTACGCATGTTCCTCCTGGTACACCGGCATCGCAGTGTCACTGAAAAACAGGCTCCAGACAGCACAAAATAGATTAGTCAGACTCATTTTACAATTGAATCCTAGGACTCACCTACTACAGTCTCACTTCGACAGCCTCAAGTGGCTAAGAGTAGAGGAGAGAGTAACACAAATCAAACTCGGCATGGTCCACAGGATAGTCAACAATGCTGTCCCAAAATATCTCAGAAATTACTTCACCAAGGTCAGTGACGTACATGGGCACGGCACTAGAGGGAGCCCCACTGATTTGGTCCCAGTAAAATGTAAAAGATGCATCGGCCAAAACTCTTTTCTTTATTCAGCGGCAGTAGCCTGGAACAGTCTCTCAGCTGAGATTAAGACAATCAGCCCCTATCCCTCCTTCAAAGGTAAAGTCAAGAACTGGATCAGGAGAAACATAACCTGGATTTAATGTGTTGTGTTATATTGTGGTATTATATTATTATATTATATATTATATTATATCTATATTATTATATAGTATATACTATTGTATGGTAATGATATGTAATGCTATAGTATATTATAATATATTGTCCAGTATAGGTACATGTAGGCTGGATTTGATGGTAGCCAAGGTGTCTGAGGTGGGGGGCGACCTGTCGTCGGCCAGCCAGTAACTGAGCCGGTGTTTCACTCGACCCTGTATTTTATTAGATCTTATTTTATTTTATTTATTTTACTTGATTATATTTTAATGTATGTTTTTATTAGGATTTGATGGGTTTACTTTTTAATAGCACAAATTGTCTTTTATTTTATTTTATGCTTATTTTTATTGGTTATTCACTGTGCCCCACTTTCCCATATCATTCTCCCCCCTGCGTGGCAGGCACACCCACGCGTTACCCTCAGACTCTGACAAGTGCTTGTGGCACTCACACTGTTATACACTTACACACATCCAGACATACACACAACAGTACACATTTTATAACAGTCATCATGAGGACCGCAATGGAAATAAGCTATTAGCTTTATTGCGTTTTTATCCTTTTGATAATGGTGGGCCTGTGTATGTATATATGTATATTGTATATACTGTGTATTCATTATCAATAAAGAACTCAATCAATCAATCAATCCATAGTACCCGCCGAATCCGAGTGATGGTGCTGCATCCGTGAAGAGTTGGATGTCTTCGGGCTGGGTGATGTGGTCGTCATAGAAAAATGAGATGCCGTTCCAGGAGGAGAGGAAGTGATGCCATAGCTGTAGCTCCATTTTGCAAGCGTTGTCGAGCACGATGTAGTCGTGTAGGTTAGGTGTGGAAGCTGCTATGGATAGCAGGTGAGAGAGGAAAGCTCGTCCTTGGGGAATGATGCGGATGGCATAGTTGAGATGGCCGAGGAGGGCGAGTAGCTGGCGTGGCAAGGAGGTAGTTTGCAATGATTAGGGAAATGCGGTGGATTTTTTCGACGGGAAGTGAAGCTTGAAATGCGATGGAGTCCAGTGTGATGCCGAGGAATTCTATGGAGGTGTGGGGTCCTTCTGTTTTCTCTGCTGAGAGGGGAACGCCGAGGTCAGAAAATGCGGATTTCAGTGTTGACAGACCGTAAGCAGGGGGTGAGGATGGTGGTGTCACTATGAGGAAGTCGTCGAGCAGGTGAACGACATATGGCAGTTTGTGATTGTTTGTGAGGATCCAGCAGAGGGCTTCAGAGAGTGAGTCGAATATTTTTGGGCTGCTCTTGCACCCGAACGTGAGGCGGACGGCGAAGTAGTAGGCGCCCTTCCAGGAGACGCCGAAGAAGCGCCAGAAGTCTGGGTCTATTGGTAGAACCTTAAATGCGCTGGTTATATCTGCTTTGGCTAACCAGGCACCTTGGCCGGCCAGACGGATGAGTGAAATGGCATGGTTGACTGTTGTGTACTGCATGGAGAAATCTGGGCTGGGGATGAGACTATTGATGCTGGGAGTGGAAGAACCGTGTGGGGATGATAGGTCGATGATGAGTCTCTTTTTTCCTGAATACTTCCTGGTTGCGATGCCAATTGGGCTGATGCGGTATATGGGAAAAGGAGGGCTGCTGAAAGGGCCGATCATGAACCCCTCCTTTACCTCTTTGGTGAGCAGTTTGTCGACTGTGTTGGGGTCTGTGAGTGCTGACTGGAGGTTATGGCAGATGTAAGAGGAGTCTGGATTGACCTGGATGCCTGGGTGGAAACCGCGGGAGAAGCCGTGGATGAGGAAGTTGACGAATGCGGGGTCTGGATGGTGTTTTAAAGCGGTGGATAGTGCATTGATGTTGATAGGTGTCCCGAGATATTTTGACTGTCATGGGGCGTGTTTGGTGGGGTTATGAGGGGCATGTAGGCCTGGAGTGGGCACCTCCACAGAAGGAACAGGTGTGGAGGAAGCGACAGCTGGACGAGGAGCATCCGAGATCATTGAAGTTATTACACACCATTTTGCCGCCTTGATACAAAATGGGTCTTCCCCTTCTGTCGCACCCCTGTATGTTGGAGCTGAGCTGAGAGTCTGGCTTGGGAATGATGGGTGGAGGTGGGCCTGCAGCGGAGAGGCGAGAGAAGACTGGAGGGATGGAGGTGGGAGTGGAGGGGCGTGTGGCGGAGGCGGGGTTTCGTGTGCTGGTGATGAAAGAACGTGGGAGGGGAGCGGCGATGGTGCACGCTGTAGCAGGGTGGGAAGGAGCGCCACAGAGCTCACATGCTAGGGCCGAACGGGTGGAGAAAACTCTGCAGTAGATTTCTGCATCCAGGGAGCCCCAGTATGTACTTGCATTAAATTGACTTAGCCGGCCTGCTGCTTGTGATGTGAATAGGATGTGATATGAGTAAAACCCTGTGCCCCCGAACCGCAGGGCCATGTCCATGATGAGGGACATGTAGTCGTCAAGTTCGGCCCTGCGGTCGGGGAAAACTGAACAGATGGTGTCCCTGTACAGGGAGAAAGCATATGCGAATTCGGTAGAAGTAAGTTCCTTGAGGCGGTTGGAATGTGATTGTTTTAGTTGTATGATGCCTTGGTTGCATTGAAGCTCTCTGGGGGCGTTGTAGAGGGAAGAGGAAGGTTGGAGAAGTTGGGCGAGGTCAATGTAATTACCAGCTATTATTTGTTGCCTGAGGGTGGAAGAAACTGGGGACGGGCGTAGGTCTGAAGTAGGGCGAAATGGAGGTTGGGCTATGGCAAGGGTGAACGCGCTGACTGTGGGTGGAGCTGTGTGAACTGCTTGGTAATCCCCAGTAGGTGGCACTGTCTGGAAAGTTGGGGGTCCGGCTGTAGGTGGCGCTGTGGTAATAGGTATGGAAAACACAGGATTAAATACATTTGGGTGATGGGGAAGGGGGGGGGCGGGAGGTTGGGGGAGGGAGGGGAAGGAGGACAGGTTAGTGGGAAATGGTGGCTGGTTGAGAGGAACGGGAGTGCTGGATGCTGCTGGAGTCAAAGTAGCCGGTGGAATGGTGTAGACACTGGCAGAAGGAAGGGAAGAGGAAAGGATGTGGGGATGAGGGGATGCATGTGCGAGGGGATTTTGTGCAGACTGAGAACATATAGACGAAATGAATGAGAGGAGTTGGGTGAGATCTGTACAGACGGGAGCAGACACGGGAGGAGAAAGGACGGTCTGGCCCGTTTGATCCTGTGTTGCTACAGCGCGAGGCTGCGTGGTGACGTCATCGGCCCTCGACGCTGCGGCGGCTGTACGTGCGTGTGCACGCGGAAGCGAGTGGGAGCTGTGTGTTGTTGCTGGGAGATGACGTGGGTTGTAGCTACGGGAGTTAGCATATAGTTGAAAAAGTTTGTTTTTATTGTCGGAACGATGGAATGCAATGTTATCTTGGCGGAGGGCTTGTTGCAAACGAACTACGGTCCAGTTGGAGATGTTGTCGGCGGCTTGGTGGTGTGTGGCATGGCGTGTCTGGACTGGGAGACTGGAAGTTTGGCGATGTCGGCTAAGTGGAGATGATAGCCTAGATCGGGTGGATGGGTGGTGGGAACGTTGGGTGGTTCTCCCTCGTCCAGAACGGTGTGTAGGAGAGGGGGAAATCATGGCGCTGCTACGGCTGGAGTGGGTATGAGTCGATTGACCGGGAGGAAAGGTGATTACCGATCTGGGACGTGACCTGGATGTGGATCGGCGGACCAGAGATGGAGATATGGTGCTGGTTGGAGAATCGAGATCGCTTTGTGGGTCCTGGTCGAACAAGTCGCTTTCGTGGAGCCCTGGAGCTCGGGTTCCATGCCTGGCACCTGGAAGGTAGGAAGAAAATGTATCGTTAGATTGTTTGTTTGTTTGTTCTGTTTCTTTGTCTGTATGCGTGCTCGAATGAGTTTGGCTGAGACGAGAGCGAGAGAAAGGTCTCTGTGTTTGGTGCGTATATATAGGGTGTGAGTGATTGGATCGGGGAGGAGCGTGTGATTGAATGATTGATTGAAAGGTGGAGTCGTGGTCGTGGTTTTGTTCCCGAACTTTAGTTATCATGATATGATAACTTCATATGTGGAGAGGTGGCGAAAGAGGATGGTTGAGGCATACGACATCGCCTCCAGAAATGCTTCCAAGTCAGCTGATAGAGGAAAGAGACAATATGACAAGAAAGTGTATGGTCCTACACTGCAAGTGGGCAGCCGTGTCCTGGTGAGAAATGTGGCTGAGAGAGGAGGACCAGGGAAAATACGCTCCTACTGGGAGGATAACATTTATGTCATCAAAAGTCAGAAAGGTAAGGACAGTCCAGTGTTTGAGGTGGAGCCAGAGCGTGGCAAAGGCAGGACAAGAATCCTTCACAGAAACATGCTGCTACCATGTGACCATACCACTCACTGATGATAAAAATGAGACTCTCATCACAAAACGGGCGAAGAGCGGAAGCGGTAACAAAAACAGACAAACACCTGTGACAAGACACACACAACACACAGATTCTGAGGAGGAATCAGATGATGACTTCCCGGCAGTGACATTCACCTGGCCTTCAGTTGAACCACACTCATCTGGACTTAACGCCACAGCCCCAGAGTTCTACCCGGAGAGTGAAAATTCTGAGCCAGCACAGAGCGAGCCTCTTATTGCTGAGGAGGGACAGGAGGTCCGTGAGGTGGACAGCTCAGAGGATGAAGTCGTTGAGGAGATAGGATGAGAGGGACTCTATCCGAGGAGACCGAGGCGACAACCCCAGACTCTCACCTATGACAGACCTGGCCAGCCAAGTTTCACAGAGAGAACAGTTTATACCAGAGAGATAGCTGTCGGTGGCTACTGGCAGCCCTGGTAATGGACTGTGGGGAAAAGGGAAAAAAAGATTTAGCATGGAAAAAAAAAGAAAAAAACACTCTTTGCCTCTTTGGGATTATACCTAAGTGCCTTATGTTGATTTGGTAATAAGGAACACAGAGACTGTTGGCCGATCTTGTGTGTTTTGTGTGGATTGGGTTTCAGAATGGTTATGAAAAAAAATGAGAAGAGATAACCCATCCAAGTGTATTGATTCATGGTTTACTAATATGCATTTATGATGCAAGTATTTGGGCACATACACTGATAAAATCAGGAGTATTTATGGCTGCAGTGCACGGTAGTTTGAGTATCTCATAACAGGTTTATAACCTAAATGTTAGCTTATTGACATGTCCAATTCAATTTCATTACTGTCCATGTATCCACGTTTGGGGCTGGGAGGTATAATTAAAATGTCGGGATGCCATTTTTGAATTGGGGGAGAGTGTGACAGGATGACAGATATGAAGAAGATGTTTAGATGTTTATGTTCATTGTTATGTTATATTTACCTTGGGGGACCAAATTTTATTTAGTTACGGCACTAACAAACATTCAGTATATATTGTGGTTGATAATGCACTACAGGATTTACGCCACAAGGCGGCATCTGTGAGCAAGTGATAACTGGTAAACGAGATACGGGAGAAGAAGAGTTGTTTTTCCGGTGTGAAGCAGTAGAATGCTGGCTGTAGCAACAGGCAGCAGCAGTGGTCGAGCAGCAGAGGAGTAACGGGGAAGGATAGACGCTGTTTGTGTTAATTTTGAAGGATAGACGCTGTTTGTGTTAATTTTGTTGCCAGTACTGAAGTAATAAAACCCCCCTTGGGACGAAACTCAAATCCAGTGTCCGCCTCGAATCTCTGGCTGCAACATTGACACGCTCTCATTTCACTCTTAGCAAGTTTAAGGATTAGTGTTTGGATTAATATGTTTGGATTCAAATTATACTATAATGCAACATTGTCCAGGTTGAATCTATGCAGTTGCTCAGATCTTCATCTCATCATATTGGTTCAAAGCACGACAATAATCATCATTCCAACTGCTTTATTGTGAAGGGATCCATCTGACCAGGTTAGATGTAAGAGGTAATGAGTTGTTGAAAAGGCCTTACCATCAGACTTGACTAGCTGCCTTGCTGCCCACAGCTTGTAGCGTCCACTCTGCAAAAGAAATCAACACTTAAGTCAAAGTGCCAAAGAAATGAGGTTGACAATTGAGGCTTATGTTTGATCAGGACTTTGGTGACCAAGTGCCATGTGATAATTAGTCATCCAGAAATATAATGGGTGTTTATATTTCATTTCATCCTCTCAAATGACAAACCATCACAAACACCTTTCCCTTACTTTCAACATGGTGGGCAATCAGACATTAAAAATGGGCTGAAGTAATTTGTGATAAGGACTGGTGTTTTGGGTAACAAGTAGGCCAAGGTAATTTTTCAGTTTTCTACAGATGATAAAAGTGCAGTTTGAAATCTTTCAAATGATTGTACTGTATCGTACATTGAGGTTAAATGTCTGCAGTTGCTCAGATGTTCATATTGTCACATAGGTTCAAATCGGGCTCATTCATCCTCATTGGACCTGCATTATTGTGAACGGATCCATGTTATGAGGTAATGAGTTATTGAGGCCATTTACACCTGGCAATAACATGTGTTTTCTGCCATCAGATTGCAATCAGATTGTGCTTGACCACTTGAAAGTACAGGTGTAAACGCCTCCAAGACACATTGAAGACCGATTGCAATCTGATCTGCCAAACCACCTCCGGAGGTGGTCAGGGATGCATTGTGTACACATTGAACACAAGTGTAAATGCAATGTGTCCTCTCAATCTGCATACAGCAACTGTATGCGGATTGAGAGGACACCCATTTTATGTAGGCACTGGGCAGTAGGGATGCGTGTACACGGATATTAAATCATATCCGTTTAGAAAAATCTATAACCGTTTACACGTCTTTTTTTGTGTGTCCTTTTAAATAAAGTTTTGACAATGATTTTACTGTGTCCTGGACTCGCAATCATTCATTTCTCCTGAAAAAAAAACTATGTGTGTGCACTTTTTATCATAGTAACTTGCATAATGTAGGAGCTGTTTCAGCACCATGGACAGTGCTGTTTGTTGTGTGTAGGGGCCACGGCAACAGACAGACAGACAAATGCCCATCCTTATTCTGGTTACTTTAATCTCTGTAGTTCATCATGGTGAATAATTGTTTTCATAAAACCAAAAGAAGAATACAGTGCACTCCTCTTATAGTGATCACCTTGGGATGGGTCTAATTGATCACTATAAGCGGATGATCATTATAACCGATTTCTTTTCTTTTTCTTTTTTTCTCGTGTAGTTTACCAACTAATTGACATTTGTATATTTATTACATGAATACAGTACATATAAGGTAATGAAACTGGCAGCTCCATTATTTAGCCTAATGAATGTTATTGACTTTAAAAATACATACAGTAAGTTAGGCCTCCAGCTGTTTCAAACACAGCAGTCTCGCATAGACAGAGACGCGGCCATCTTTCCACAGACTGACAGGCAGACAGAGATGCCGTGATCCCTTGATATACAGACAGACATGCACCGAGTATCGCTGCCGTATCTCGTTGGCTCATTTTTGTCAGTTTTTAAGTTAACAAGGCCAGGTCGAAACCTGGCATAGGGCCGGTGTGCTCAGTAAAGTGCAGAACTCTGCCAAGGTGTATTGAGTCATTTGTGTTCAGTCTAAAATTTTGGCCCCTTGAAACCAGATTAGAGGACCATTTACATTAAGATTAGACTGTTTTTCAGTCTTAACCATCAATTTGCTACTCAAATTTACTCATTTGAGTGAGTGGCACTGCTCTTGCCCAGATGTAGCCATATAGGTAAAACACTGATATTATTATTAATATTTTCTGACTCACCTCCACCACCACCTGCTGATGTTTATATTATTTAACCATCTCATTCTCTTTAACAGTCCAACATTAAATCTATCAAATAAAATTAAAGCAAGAGCTTGTCCTCAAATAAAATGAATATAGTGCAATTCAAAATAAAATAGTAGAATAAATTCAATTCAAGTCACTTTCAGGAGGAATACCAAAAACCTTGTGCAATGTCAACTGAGTTTAGCAGCAGTCCAACATAAAATCATCATCTTACAGTACAATGGTGTGCAATTTTCAGTAACAGTGCTCTTAATTTTGGAGAAAGACAAAATGCTCCATGTAAGATGGTCACACATCATCCAGACACAAGACTGTTAGTAGCATCCACACCCAACATGGGTCCATGTGAAAGGATGGGAATGCGCACTGGAAGCATGTGTGTGTTTGTGGCCGTCCGTGCATGTGTTGATGTGTAATCGTGTGACAATAAAGACGGGCTTGTCCGTCTGAAATCGTGGAATCGACTGGAATGAGGCACGCGACATGTTTGGAAGAGTGTGCTGATGTCAAATGACGCTCCGCTGATGGGTAATGTGGCTAATATGTTAGCGGCTAACTGTTACTTGTCGTTACTTTACATGGCAGTAAAACGCCACCGAATGACCAAATTGATTTGACTTTCAACCATCTCGATTTCCACTTTCCATACGGACCGCCAGCATTGGTTAGTTTATAACGTGACTATATTTATAATGTTTATAACGTGCTCCAGCTTCCGGTTTATACGATCAGTCTGAATACAGCCAGGGGTTGGGGCTATTGCGCAACACCGCAAACCAGTCGGAGTACGTTATAAACGTTATAAATTGTCACAACGTTAACAACTAACCAATGCTGGCGGTCCGTATGGAAAGTGGAAATCGAAATGGTTAAAAGTTAAATCAATTTGGTCATTCAGTGGCATTATACTGCCATGTAAAATAACGACAAGTAACAGTTAGCCGCTAACATGAGCTACACTATTTTTATTTTGTGACGATTGGGGCGCGTCGAGGCACGTAGCGTGCGTCTACGTCATCGATTACGTCGACTCGCCGGGACAGCCCTAGTCCGAGGAGCAAACGATTATTCACATTCACAGTTGCTTTACATTAGGACAAAAAAGACGATACATGTCAACTCCTCAAAAATCGAATCAATAAATTCCTAGTCGGACCGAGAGAGGCACCAGACGGTGAAATGTCCGACGACCGGCTCTTGTGGAACTCTCTGAACGAGCTAGCCACAATATTAGCCAGAGGTGCATTACCGCCACCTACCGGACTGGAAAGCGGAAAGACATTACAACGCCTGCATCCGTGCTAAAATGGTCTGGGCGACAGAGTGGAATGTAAGGGCCCTGCTGTGCATTCTGCACACCGGCCCCAAAAATAATAAAAATACTGTAGCTTTAAACATTTTTTCCATTGTTCACACTTGTGACAAGGCCCAAAATGATCCCTGTAAGTGGAGTATTGATCACTATAAGTAAATTATTTAAACAGCATTTGTATCAGAATGATTCACTGTAAGCGGATTCCACTGTATTTATTGTTATTGTTTTGGTGGAATGCCACTGTAGAAAATGGAATTTTGTGGAATGTTTAAAGCCATTTTTCCCACGTTTTACTTTTAGACACCCAACAGATGAAAATAGTCCTAGCTTTTGATCTAAGAGAGCTATCTCAGTCATTCAAAATGTTTAGGGGCACTAGGGTTGCACGATATACCGGTATTAGTATGGTACCGCGGTTCCCTGCCGTTAAAAAGGATACTATACCACGTTAATTTAGTACCGATACTTAAAAAAATGTTATGGGTTGCGTCAGTGTGCGACCGTGGTGTTTGTTAGCGGAGGAGAGAGACACAGCGGCATTAAAGTTGAGAGCCTGTGTCCCACTTCACGTGAAGGCAACACAGCCTTGCCTTGAACCAATGGTGACTCGTGAAAAGTGAAAAAAAGCTCTCTCTGATCATGTGTGGGCGTGCCGACTTTCCTTCTTCCCTCTCTGCTCGCTCTCTGGCCACTCAGTCCTCAGTCACTGCAGCACCCCGACACACAGGACAGACACAGCGAAAATGGCAGCGGCCTCTTCTAGTCTTGCAAGCCGACCAACGCTTGTAGAAAAAGCAGATGCACGAAGCGAAATATGGAAATATTTTGCTTACGTTGCCGACAGCGAAGGCAAGCCCGTGGACACATCAAAACCAGTGTGTAAAAGGTGCTTCAACGCGACCAAAGCGAAAGGCTAAAACACATCGAACATGGCTAAACATCTTGCCGACAGGCATCCCGACCTGTTCAAAGAGTTTAAAGACCGACAGGTTAGCGAACGTGAACGATAAACATACGTGCCCTCAAATAAGTCCAACGAGTATTGTGTGATAAGCGAACTTGTTTCACTGAAAAAGTTTGCTTGTCACAATAGCCTACTCGTTTACAGTGAAACACGAGGCAATGTGCTGGAGCACATATATCTGCCAAGGAGCAAGTCATGACATGTAACGTTTAGGGGAGGGGACATCAGATGACTGCATACCATGTACAATATTTAATAACACTATGGTCCTCAATGCCAGTGTTATTAAAGCTTTTACATGGTAAGCAGTCATCTGATGTCACCTATCCTAATATTTACAATAATCCCAATTACGAATTCATTGTAAAAAAACACCTAGCCTACATGTATTGGGGGGGGGGGGGATACACCACATAATAAACCTACATTTCAATAGCCTACATTTATGTGTGAAAATAATATATATTACTAGATTAACCATAAATCAGGCACTTCATGTTAATGAAGCTTAGGAGCTGCAAGTGTAACCTACATGTAAAATCACACTGTGGTAACTAATATCATCTTGCACTTCTGAATGCAATTTGAGCTAAATACACCCAACACAAGGGCAATATTGTCAGCAGTAACTTACAGTAATGCCACATTACGACAGTAGGTGGCAGCTTTACGGCACTTTGAAAAGCCTTACTCAAAGGAAGAGCGCACGCCTATGAGCTCTGTAAAAGAAAGTGAATTTAAGTGCTAAACTAGTCTACTGCCGTGGAGTGCCTGCTGAAATATCGTTCCTAAAACGTTTACCTTTGATACTAGGTAAGCTGATTCAAGTTTTGTGTCCTTGTAAACTAAGTTACCTGTGATGTTAAAATTGGCGCAATCGTTTATTTCCTGGTTAGCACCACAACGTAGCATGCTCATTGTTTGAATTCATGTCCGCCTGTGTTGTCCGTTTCATTTTATTTTACTTGCCTCAAATGTTACATGTTATGAGGAACATGTTGGTTGAAAGTTTATTAATGTATGTGCCATGTGTTGAGTTCTTACTTAGCCAATGTAGCCTATTACCTCTGATGAAGACTGACTAAATAGTATGCAGGAAGTGATTATTTCTGTTTACATTCTTTATGCTAACTTTGAAAAGCCTTACTCAAAGGAAGAGCGCACGCCTATGAGCTCTGTAAAAGAAAGTGAATTTAAGTGCTAAACTAGTCTACTGCCGTGGAGTGCCTGCTGAAATATGGTTCCTAAAACGTTTACCTTTGATACTAGCTTCACTCTCCATGTGCGGAGAGTGAGTGAACTGCACCAGTGATCCTGCCAGGAGCGTGTCAGCGCAGGAGACAAGGGGAGAAGGGATCTGTCGTCTTCTCTACAGCCGGAACCTTGGACTGCACTACTGACCTGGACCAAGGGGGATTACCGTGGCCTCACTGTAACTTTTCCAACTCCATTCAATCTATCCTACATCTATCCAAGTAAGATCGTTCCTCATACGGATTAAAAGTCTTCACCAGGATTAAAAAGGCAACAAGGAACCATTCATCTTTATTATAGGATACTTTTCTCTTTAAAAAGGAAACGAACAAAGCTGAGCTCAAAACTTTAGTAAGTTGTGCACAACTAGGTTACGCTGCAGCAGAAGTATTATAGGATTTATTTTGGGGTTTATTTTATTTTATTGTCATGGCTGAATTCTGTTAACTTGAATAATTGTTTGTCATTGTGTTTATGGGAAAATGCCATAGAAAGGAAAAGAAAATCAGATGAGTTTCCCCGTGCCTCCCCCGGGAGGCACGGGGAGAACATGCAAACTCCACACAGAAAGGCCCTTTTGACGACCCCACCCGGGCGGTGGGCGCTCGAGGACATGCAGACGGGCACGCATTCCTTCAGTGTTCACAGCATCCCAGGTGGGAATCGAACCCAGGACCTTCGAGCTGTGAGGCGACAGCGCTTACCACTGCACCACCGTACCCCCCTCTGTTACATTATCTTACATGATATAAAATATATACCTGATCGTTTAGCCTGTGGTACAGGCATGCACAAACAGCAGCAACAAACAGAGACTGTGAGTAAAACCTTTGACTGAATTTAAAAAGGAGTATATGTGCAACGTGCTTGCTTGGTATAATTCCAGTGATCCTTGCTTTCGTCAATTTGAATGTAGCACTGTTTTTTTTAAACCAGGGCATATGATGTATAACGCTGCTGAATGCACACTGTGTGTATAAACCAGGCAGAATAGCTGAATATCCTCGTTGTGGTGACCATGTGGATAGACATAGATAGACTAGTATATGAGGCGTTGAAATGACGGTTGATCAGAGAACGACGTCAGATAAACTTTCATATCAGCCTATCAGATCGAACGTTGAGTCGACCTGTGATCAATGTTGAAATGTTTGCCTCTAGTCTCTACTTTACACTGCTACGGCCCAGGCAGCAGGCGGAGCTGTTTTGATGTTGAGTGCGCGACAACAACATGCAGCGTTGCCAAGCCAAAACAAAGCAAAGTTGGCTTCATATTATCGGCAAAGATTTAATTATCGGAATAAAAAACAATAAGGTAAAATGTCCCATATCTGCTGATAATTTATCGGGTCCATATCGTACAGTACATCCCTATTCCTAATTAAATGTATTAAATGCAGTCAAACATCACTTGGTAGATACCTTAGTTGGAGCATAGATCACTGCACCATCCTGAACGTGCACGCGTCCTGCAGTCACCATCATGTCCCATCACAGCCAGGTACCTTTAAACAGACGAGCCAGTGTCAGTGTCAGTGGATCTCCCACATCACAAACACTGCGCCCAGCCCGGCGATTTCATGAACGGGCCCGAACAAAATAATTTTCGCTTGTGAAACAAATGTTCAGTGTCAAAATCATAGGCAGCGTTGTGACGGTTTGAGTTTGACTTATCCTTCCTTCTTTATTCTGTATTATTTTGTTAGGGGTGCCAGCCAGGTCTCTCTCCTAGCATTTAACACATTCACTGCCAACAGTTTTTTTTTATTGTAGGTAGCTTCTGCCAAGGGTTTTTTTGAGGATTCTGGCTCATCTTTCAAGAGCCGAGGATTATTTTCTTCTAGGACTTTGTGAACACAAAATATCTCAAAATAACTAATAGAATGTGTGCTTTCTCTGTCTAAAAGAGTTTCAATCATGAGAGACCAGAGGGTAAGGTTAATCAGCAAGCTTTATTAAAGTATGGCATGGCGATAGGATTCATGGCCTGAAGCGGTATGGCATTAATTCTGATGGCGGGGATTCTTCGGGAGTCAGTACATTGGTGGTGGACTGGGGAGGTGGGTGGGGTGAAACGCGGCTTCCAGAGAAGGAATTAGATCAGCTTGGTGCAGCGCTAGAGGACAGGGAACAAGGACCGTGGTGTGCCCGGCGTGGCTATAAATACTGCCACGTCATGGCCTCGGCACTGACGACACTAACGCCGTCACCTAGGCAAGTGCGTCACTACTGCACTGACGACATTAACGACGTCACGCTGGGATTACCGCACTTGTCGTCACGCTAGGATTACATGTGATGCTGAGGTCGCTATGTCTCTAGATTACGTGTGGCGTGAGGCAGCGTGACTGGTCTTCATCTTGAAACTAGGTCGAGACCATCATTTCAATCATGAGAGACCAGAGGGTAAGGTTAATCAGCAAGCTTTATTAAAGTATGGCATGGCGATAGGATTCATGGCCTGAAGCGGTATGGCATTAATTCTGATGGCGTGGCAGCATGGCAACTGATTCTTTGGCGTAGTGACTCCGAGGCAGGATGCCTCTCTTCTTGAGGCGGGAGGGCATCTGCTCGGAGAACCAACCAAAAGAGAGAAACCTGAAAGGCCAACCAGTCTGCTCGCCTCGCGATACAGCGGGTGCTGGCCGGAAGGCGACGCTTGTCGCCGACCGGTTGGCTGGGCGGAAGGCGACGCTTGTCGCCGATACAGCGGGCGCTGGGCGGAAGGCAACGCTTGTCGCCGACCGGTTGGTTGGGCGGAAGGCGACGCTTGTCGCCGACCGGTTGGCTGGGCGGAAGGCGACGCTTGTCGCCGATACAGCGGGCGCTGGGCGGAAGGCGACGCTTGTCGCCGACCGGTTGGCTGGGCGAGAAACCTGAAAGGCCAACCGGTCTGCTCGCCTCGCGATACAGCGGGCGCTGGGCGGAAGGCGACGCTTGTCGCCGACCGGTTGGCTGGGCGGAGGGCGACGCTTGTCGCCAATACAGCGGGCGCTGGGCGGAAGGCGACGCTGGGCGGAAGGCGACGCTGGGCGGAAGGCGACGCTTGTCGCCGACCGGTTGGCTGGGCGGAAGGCAACGCTTGTCGCCGATACAGCGGGTGCTGGGCGGAAGGCGACGCTTGTCGCCGACCGGTTGGCTGGGCGGAAGGCGACGCTTGTCGCCGACCGGTTGGCTCGAACCCCCCCCCAAACTGCACACCTAGAACACTTCGAGTAGTCTGCTGAGGTCTGAATTAGTGATGCTGAATTAGTTATGTGACTACAGGCTGCTCGACACCTGGAACACTTGCAGGCTGCTCGACACCTAGAACACTTCGAGTCGTCTACTGAGGTCTTGCTGAATTAGTTATGTGACTACAGGCTGCTCGACACCTAGAACACTTGCAGGCTGCTCGACACCTGGAACACTTCGAGTCGTCTACTGAGGTCTTGCCGAATTAGTTATGAGACTACAGGCTGCTCGACACCTAGAACACTTGCAGGCTGCTCGACACCTAGAACACTTCAAGTCGTCTACTGAGGTCTGAATCGGTGATGCTGCCTCAGCGTTGAGATTTGAATCGAGCCTCCTCGGTTTTGAGATTTGAATTGAGCCCACCCCTGACTACGGGCTGCTCGACACCTGGAACACTTGCAGGCTGCTCGACACCTAGAACACTTCGAGTAGTCCACTGGGGTCTGAATTAGTGGGGAGACTACGGGCTACTCGACACCCGGAACACTTGCAGGCTGCTCGGCACCTAGAACATTCACAGGCTGCTCGACACCTGGAACACTTGCAGGCTGCTCGACACCTAGAACACTTTGAGTAGTCTGCTGGGGTCTGGATTAGTGGTGTGACTACAGGCTGCTCGGCACCTAGAACACTTGCAGGCTGCTCGGCACCTAGAACACTTTGAGTAGTCTACCGTGGTCGGAATTAGTGATTTGTTGCGAGCTGTTCGACGCCGAACACTTGCAGGCTGCTCGACACCTAGAACGCTTAATCAATTAGATCGAACATTCACAGGCTGCTCGACACGTAGAACACTTTGAGTAGTCTGCTGGGGTCTGGATTAGTGGTGTGGCTACAGGCTGCTCGACACCTAGAACACTTGCAGGCTGCTCGACACCTAGAACGCTTAATCGATTAGATCGACACCGATTCGGGGAGTCCACCACCAATGAAATGCGAAGTAACGTCTATTGCGGGGAATGCAGGAATGGATGCCATGCTTACCATGTGACGCCTAGGGGAGGAGAGATCTTTGGGCAGACAATATGGTGGCCTGCTCTGGTCGGATGTAGGCCGCGTAGGCTGACGAGGACCAGCGGCCCATCTGTTGCAGGGAGGCGGAGGACACCCCTTGCGCGGCGGCTGATGTGGCCGCGCCGATCCTGAAGGAGTGGCCGGAATAGTGCTCCGCTGGGAGGTCGCACATCTGGAGGATCCGCTTGAGGTGAAGAGTGAACCAGGCTCTTGTCATGAGATAGTGGGGCGAGATGAGGAACAGGGGGGCGGATGGGCCGGTTTGGGGTCGAATCTCTATGTAGCGGGCCATGGAGGCAAAGGGGCAGAAGGGGGAATCGTTGCGGGCAACGATAATGGAGCAGGCTCTGCCCGCCTTGGTGTGCTTAAGGGAGAGACTATAATGATCGGGGTGAAAGCTTAGGTCGGACCGGGTCACGTCCCGGGAGGGGTCGAACGACGCCGGGCATGTGAACTCGCCGACGCGGAGGAACCCATAAAAGGCTAGCAGGAACACGCACTCTAGGAGTGAATCTTGCAGGGGAGAGAAACAGCCGTCTCTCGTGCGCCCTAGAAGCTGCCGTAGCAGGGGGAGAGTTATGGGACGCCTGTAGTCGGGGGCGGTCGGGAAGGCTTTGGCGATGCCCTTTAGCAGAGCTTTTATAACGGGGACGGAAAATAGACTGGGAAATTCGGGGTCGTAGCGCCTGGCGTGGAATTGGATCCCCGCCACCATGCTACGGACGTAGGGGGGATGGAGGTGGCGGACGGATACGCAGAACGTTATGAAGGCACATACGTTGGGGATCAGGATTGGGAGAACGGGGAGATTGAGCGAGGCACAGAAAAAAGCGAACGACCGCCAGGTGCCGTCGTAGGCTCTGGCTGTGGAGCTGGCCAGCGCCCCCCTGATGTAGGACTGAGCGGCGTGGAGTAGCTGGGTGAGGCGGGGATCGTGAGGGAGTGCCGGGGGCCTAGGACTTGGGTCCGGGCTCATGAGAGGGTGAGAGCCGAGAACGGGGGAAGCGGCATTGGAGACGGGTCGGCTGCCGGATGGAGGTTGCGGAATGCCTGAAAATTAAAATGAGAAAGGTGGTCAGCAAGGATGTTAGAGTGCCCGGGGAGGTGATGAGCAACCATGATAAAATTATGGGTGACCGCGAGCCAAGTCAGCCGCCGGACGAAAGGCATGATGTCGGGGGAGGAGGAGCGCCCTTTGTTGACTATGGCCACTGCCGCTGCATTATCGCATTTGACGGCTATGCGTTTCCTCGCCCAGGAGCGTCCCCACAGGTGGCACGCGACCACTATGGGAAAAATCTCGAACAGAGCGGAGGACTGATCCAGGTCGGCGAACTGCTTTGGCCATGCCCCGGCGAACCACTGCCTTTGGAAGAACCCCCCAAAACCCCGGGACGGGGCCGCGTCCGTGAAAAAATTTAGATCGTCGGCTGACGAGATGACGTCGTCGTAGAAAAAGGAGATCCCGTTCCAGTCATTTAATAGGTGGGACCAGAACTTGAGATCGGACCGGCAGCCTTCATCGAGGGTAACCGGGTCGTGATGCCCGGGGACTGAGGATGCCAGATCGAGTAACCTCGAAATGAATGAACGGCCCTGGGGAATTATGCGCATGGCGAAATTTAGATGGCCGAGAAGGGATAGGAGCTCTCGTTTTGAGATCCGGGCCGCTGCCGTGTGAGAGTGGGCTATCTCGCGGATCCGCGTCAACTTCTCAAAGGGGAGAGAGGCCTGCATGAGTTCGGAGTCGAGGTTAATGCCCAGGAACTCGAGTGCTGCTGCGGGGCCGGAAGTTTTCTCCTCTGCTAGAGGCACGCCCAGCCTTTGAAATAGTTCCTTCAGCTTGCTTAGGGAGACCGAGGGCGCTGACGGAGGGTCGACTAACAGGAAGTCGTCTAGGAGGTGGAGCACGGCGGGGACGCGCACATTGTTTAGCAATATCCAGCATAGCGCTTCTGACAGTGAGTTGAAGATGGCAGGGCTGCTCCTGCAACCGAATGTGAGCCTAACCGCAAAGTAAAACCTGGACTCCCATTTAACCCCGAACAGCGCCCATTGCGAGGGGTGGATGGGCATGACCTTGAAGGCATCTGATATGTCTGCTTTGGAGAGCCAGGCGCCTCGGCCCGCGAGCTTGATGAGGTGGATGGCGTTATCTATGTTGGCGTAATAGAGAAGGGCTCGGGGGGAATGAGGCTATTTATGCTAGGGATGGGACCGTGGCGGGGCGAGGAAAGGTCGAAAGTCAACCGTTTCTTCCCGGAATACTTACGCGTGGCGATGCCAATTGGGCTTGTCCGGAACACCGGGAAGGGGGGGGACTTAAAAGGGCCGATTACGAATCCTTTGGAAACCTCCTTGTTGAGCAGTTGGGAGACTATCTCGGGCTCCTTCAGGGCTGATTGCGAATTTCTGGAGACAAGGGAGGTTGTAGGGGTTGTGGTTACACCGACCTTGAAACCCTGAGAAAGGCCGGTCAGTAAGTAATCGACGAATGCGCGATTGGGGTGCTGGGAGAGTTCCTGGGCTAGGGCCGGGACGTCGATGGGCGTGGACGGGTGGCATTTTAGGGCCGTTGAAAGCCCGTTTTGTCCCTATTGGTGTTGGGGTCCTGCCTCTGGGGGCGGAACCTTCGGGGGCAGATGGAGCGGGGGTGGGCGTCCCTGCAGTCGGAGCACACGTGTAGGTACGAACAGTTAGCGTAGGTACATGATTTCTCGTTGAAATTTCTGCATATTGTCGGGTAGTATGGGACACCCACCTGATGGCTCGAGACGGACCCGTTGGGGACCTGAGCCGTGCGGGTCGAGCGGGGTGCGCCGTCGCGGCTGGCGGGAGGCTGGAAGGCCGCCTTTGGGCAGAGAGGCGCCGTGTGCCCTGCTTCGCCGCAGGAGAAGCACGTGATCACCTGCCCTGCCCCTCCCAGCATCGTCATTAGGTCACCGTCCAGGATGGACCAGTCTACCCGGGAGTTAGCTTCGGAGATGCTCAGGGCGGCCTTGTGGGAGAACGCTTTGTGGTATTGGTAGAAGACGCCCCTCCCGAATCTCAAGGCGAGATCCGCTATTAATGCCAGATATCTGTCCAGCTCGGCTCGGCGTTCGGGGTACACTGTACAAATTACGTCACGGAAAACTCCGAACGCGCTCGTGAACTCCGTCATGGTGAGGTCCCTGTGGAGGCGGGGGTCGGACGAACTTAGAACGCTGGTGTCCGCGCTCGTAATTTTCTTGCTGCATTCCGGTGAAGGCAGGAGAATGCTGACTAGATTGACGTCCTTGCCCTGCAGGATTTTGGACTTTTTTTTTTTTTGAATTAAAGTGTTTTTTATTTTCAAACTTAGACAAGAAAATAACAATACATTACATTCAACAGACATTCCCCAATCCCTCCCCCCACCCCTTCCTCACCACAGTTCACGGTCAATATAATAGTTGTTTCCAACCATATGGCTGGAAATCCTACAATACAGAGTCAAACAAGAAAACAATACAAATTACATAATATGAGTGACTTTGCATTGAGAAAGTATTAGTTGGGTATACATATTACAGCTGGAATGTGCTACATCAATTCTGGATCAATCAGTTGCAGATTAATGGTGTCCATATAGCTAATATACGGTTGCCATATGTTCATGAACTGATTGTATCTATTTCTCAGAACATAGGTTATTTTCTCCAAAGGTATACATTTATTCATCTCTGAAAACCATTTTGACAAGGAGAGAGGGAAGTCTGATTTCCAGGATTTTGGACTTTAGCTTGGGAGAGATGCCGGGCCGACTGGGGAATGTAACGCCTACCGAAAGTAAACTCGGGCAGCGCTGAAGCCAGGGAATACATCTGGGCAGGAGGAGCAGGTGGCGCGCTGGGCTGGGCTGAGGCCGCCGCCGGTTGGAAGGGCCACATCTGGGCGGGAGGAGCGGGTGGCGCGCTGGGCTGTGCTGAGGCCGCCGCCGGTTGGAAGGGCCAAAATGGGTACGGTGTGGCGGGTAGAGCAGGCAGCATGCTGGGCTGCGCTGCGCCCGCCGCTGGTTGCCTGGGAAGGAATGGGTGAGTGGGAGGAGCGAGGAGCATGCTGGGTTCCGCTACTGCTGCCGCCGGTGGATAAGGCATGGGGGTTGGGTAAGGCATGGGGGTTGGGTCTGCGGGCACCGCTGGTTGCGTGGGCACTGCCTGCTGGACTGGTGGCTGCGCTGGGCGCATGGCCTCCAGGCAAGCCTGGAACCCGCTAAGGGTCCCTGCTATAGAATGCATGGCTGCGGCCAGCCCCCCCCCCCTGCCGCCTGGGCGGGGCCGGGGGGCCTGCCGCGGGAGGTGGGAAGCCTGAGGGGATTTGCGGAGCTGTTGGCCTGCCATATGCCTCAGGCGGGGCGGCTGAGCTCCTCGCGGGAATTTTAGCGCCGATATTGATTTTCGCGGCGATTTTTGGCCCTAATGGCCTGCCGTATGCTTTGGCCGGGGCTGCGTTTGCTTCCCTCCGCGCCCCCGAGTGCTCGTGCCCGGGCCCGGAGCGCTCTCCACTTCGCCCCTTGCGCGACTGCGAGTTGTTACTTGTCCTCGTGACTTGGCACCGTTTGCTTTCTTTCCTCGGCCGCACGCCCTACCTCTGCTGCGCGCCGGCCCCGCTTGCCTGCTTTTGGCGATGAGGTCCCCCGTCTGAGATGCGTTTGGTGCTGCCGAAGCCTGCTGCCGTCCGCTCGCCTGTTGCAGCCCGTGCCCGGGCGTGGATGGTTTGACGGGCAAGTCCTCGTCGGAGCTGGATGCCTCGAGCTCGAACTGGTACTGCGCCTCGAAGTCTTCGTCTTCGCGGCCCGACATGATGCAGGAGAGAACGGTGAGTGGTCTCGTTAATGCGGATGGCTGATAGCGGAATCTGGAGGAAGGTCTCGTGAATGCAGATGGCTTGATAGCAGGATCTGGAGGAATGGGCAGCTTGAGAAGTGAAACGCGGCTTCCAGAGAAGGAATTAGGTCAGCTTGGTGCAGCGCTAGAGGACAGGGAACAAGGACCGTGGTGCACCCGGCGTGGCTATAAATACTGCCACGTCATGGCCTCGGCACTGACGACACTAACGCCGTCACCTAGGCAAGTGCGTCACTACTGCACTGACGACATTAACGACGTCACGCTGGGATTACCGCACTTGTCGTCACGCTAGGATTACATGTGATGCTGAGGTCGCTATGTCTCTAGATTACGTGTGGCGTGAGGCAGCGTGACTGGTCTTCATCTTGAAACTAGGTCGAGACCATCATTAGTTTGTAGAGTTAGTAGTTATGTAGGCATTAGCAGTTGAATACAGCATGGTTTCAGCGTCTGAAAATTAAAGTTGAGATAAATGCCTTTTTGTGAAATTCGATAGAACAGTCACTTTAACCATTTATTTTTGGCATCAGTAAGACATCAGACATCTAAACAATAGTTTTGAACAGTAATTTCCTCCATAACCTCACCCCCACCCCCCTCTCCTTCAAACTCCTCCCTCCGTGGGTGTTCTCCTCCTCCCTCCGTGGGTCTGCAGCGGGTGTGTCACAAGCGAGTTTCTGCTGCCTGTCTGCTGCCTGGCGGCCCCTCGTTGGGCGAGTCTGGATGGGGCTCGCTCGTTTCTTGGGTTGAGAGCTTTGATGAAGCTTTTGCGATTCTGGGCTTTATGCTGCGTGTTTCAAAGTGTGTTGTTTTGGAACCCCCCACCGTTGTGCGCCACCGTTGTGCGCCAGCGCGAAAGCGTTTTCGCCAAACCATTCTACAGTATGAGAATGGTTTCCTCACGCTTTCCCCTGCAGTTTTGGCTCGGCTTTCTCTAGTCTGGAGAGCACTGTCGCCACTTAGTGGGTTGGTGGAATGGGTTGTACACGTTCGGTGGCTCCCATATTTTTATAGGAGACGTAGGGGGCTTTGATCCACGTCCCACCGTCAAATTTTTTTTTTTTTTTGACGAGTTGACTCGTCCACGGCAGTCAACCGTTGGTTTCTGCTTGACGAGTTGACTCGTCCACGGCAGTGAACGTGTTAAGAGTTAAGTCAGGGTTGTGTCATTCAGTCTTACCAAACCTCACAAAGGTGCACACAAAACAACATGTACACCCTGCACATTGAATGAACAAAGTTCAACCCAGCAAGAACAAATACATTAAATGCAAACATTAAAGTCCCTGGAAACCAGAAATATTTCTTTATTATTTAGCATTTTGAGTTCATCACATCACAGGAGCCTATGTTAATAAGCCACCAGCCAAATTTGAACGATGATGAACGTCGCAAAGTATATAAATTTAGGTTTGACAGTCCTGGCAAAAGTAATTAGAATCAATTATTTTTTAGAGTGTATTTTCTCCCACGGACTGTGTGGGCGTGTCCCGTCTACAGCAGGGAAATTTCCCTCTCTCAGTCAGACCTCTCTCCTCTCCTCAGAGAGGGAGAGAGAGAGAGAGATGGTTTGTGTGTGTGTGTGTGTTCGCGTGTTGCTGCGCGCATAGCGTACTGACGGTCATCTGTCTATCTGTCTATCTGTCTGCACGCGCGCACACACACACACACACACAGCAGCGCCGCAGCAGGCAGAGGAGAGGTTTCTACACACCGCCGACGAGACTAACGCCTACATTCCACTAGGTCCGTGTTCGGTCCGTCTGCGCTGCGGTACGGCATCGGAGCCGATACGTTTCCACTCTAATCATTGTGTCAACTCCCACCTACTCCGCTGCGTTGCGTGTCTACTCCGTCCCAGCTCCGACGATCCGGAGCTCTCCGAAAAAGATACGCAAGGGTTCTATTTTTCACGGATGACGGAGCAAAGCCGCAGCAAGTTGGGCGGAGCCAGGCATGAAATCAACAGGGCAGAGGTGTTTACAGCATTCAATATCAAGCCAGAGGACAAACATGTATGCGGAAAAGTTCATAATTGAAGTGGAAAACCACAAAATAATATATGACACGACCCATCCTTTTTACAAGGACAACACCAAGCAAGCCCACCCCTCCTCTGCTTCTCCAGTTGGGAACAATGATCTTCTGCCTGTTTGTCGTTGGATTTATCCCACATACAAATTGTCTCGCTCGATTTTACCGTGATAACCTGTGGGTCTCCTCACTCTAGCTGTCTGGCGGAGCAGAGCCGTGACGTGCTCTGCACGCAGCCGGTTAGTGTTGGCGCAGCACAGAGCACGGAGCAAAACCAGAGCACAGCTGCAACGCAACGCAAATGCAACCAGTGCAATCCCGGCGTAATCTCTGCTCTGCCACTTCGAGTGCACAGCGCTTCTGTCTCCCTCCCACCGTGTGCTGTGTTCGTTCGTTCTCTCTCTCTCTCTCTCTCTCTCTCTCTCTCTCACTAGTCCAGAGAGAGAGAGAGAGAGAGAGAGAGAGAGAGAGAGAGAGAGAGAGAGAGAGAGAGAACGAACGAACGAACGAACACAGCACACAGAGGGCAAAGAACGCGCGTGTACAAAGGTTATATAGAGCTTATGACGTCATAAGCTCCTGCGTTTTAGCACCTCGCGCACTGCTGTCTTCAATGAGGAAGTACTTTGTAGAATCTTGTAGAAAAGTGTCGATTTTAAGGCTTTGGGTTGAAAGTAATGTATAATAATTTCGGAGGCACACAATTACTAACATAAGACCGTAAGACGTAAGACCCTAAATAACATAGTTAGAACGTTTTTGTGGATTTTGGTTTCCAGGGACTTTAAATGCAAACAGAAACACTCAAATAATTTCAGACCACACCCAACAACTCAGTTTCAGTATATATATTGTGCAAGAAAATAGTTTCAGAGAAAAGTCATTTCCGGTCCATATCCCTCAGTTCACCCAGGTAATCCAGTCCAGGATTTACACCCGACCCATCCAGTCAGTTCAATGGTTCATAGTACCACAAAAAGTAATCCATTCCATTTACAGGTTTTCTTTTCACAGGTTATGTGCTCCCAGCAAAAAAGCCAGTCTGTCAGTCACTCCAATATGCAGTCCGCGAATCCTGAACGGGTTTTGCTGCTGCGGGTGGATGACGCTGGCTTCAGTGGCTTGGGTAAACAGCGAGACAGCTGAAAGGAGAGCATCCGAGCAGAGAGGCAATGGAGCGATTTTTTGTTTGATGTCCCATCGGACCTCTCGGTCTTTCCTCCTTCCTCCTCTCAGAAGAAAAACTGAATGAACTTATGCGGAAGGGAGTTGAATAATGGCGCGAACGGGAACGAAACCGTAAGTAGATGGGTGTATCCGGGGGTGTGTCTGTATCGTTGTGAAACGTATGGTCCGGGGACAAGTCTAGGTTGTCACACTGTGAGGGCATCACGCATGGGACAAAAGCACATAAACAGCTCGACTTGCACTATATGAGATAAGAAAGGCCACATCTGGCCATGAAATAAAACAATACATTATGATGCATAATATGCTCAAAATCACTGGTATGGCCAAATTGAGATACTTTTCCATTCCTTCTTCACAAAGAAGCAATGCTCACCTCTATTCGATTAAGGCAGCCGTGCAAGTCTCCATGCACTGCACATTCCACAACAAAAGAACATCGCCAGCTCAGATTGTTCATTTGTTTTGTTTTCTCCAGATAGTCCCGTATTCTGGTTTAACACGCTTTCTCTAAATTGGCCCAGTTGGCGTTGTGGGCGCTAGGGGTGGGACAAAATATCGATACTCACGGTATCGCGATATTTCCACTTGCGATACGTTATCGATACACTGGCACCAAGTATCGATATGTTTATTATTATTATTATTATTTTTTTTTTAAATAAACAGGCTAAAATATTATGCTGTGTGTGGTAGTTGAAACATAGTTTCAAGTTGACGTTTCACATTTAGTTTTACAATAAAAACACATTTATGCAATGACTTTACATAATGTAGGGTATATTTATGTGCATCATTCTACCTGCAGCAGGGGAGAGAAAACGATATCGTTCTGGACAAACTTTCACCAATATAAAATTAATCTCATCATATAGGGATAGGCTATATTTTTCTATCCGATGCATTTAGAACATTCTTTTCACTTTGATCTTGCTATAGTGTAGCGTATTTAAACTGCAGTTATTGGTTTGAGAAGCATAATAATATGGAATAATAGCCTATAATGGAGACAGACAGACTGGATGAAGGGAGGGGGGGGGGGGCAGGTTTGGCTTTCATCTGGTTTTGCGGGACCACTGGAATTGGAGCTAAAAAGGCAAGCGTGCGATTTGTTTATTGCAGTTATCCAATGAGCATGATGGTGCATAATTTTACGCTTAAAAGGCGTGGTTGTAATGCTTTAGGCTGCGTGTAGCGCCAGCACGACGATATCAAGTGCGCTGGTCCACGCCCACTGATTTGCGCTGCGCCAGGCGCTCGGCCTAGAAACAGCGCCGATGCAACGATAGGGGCCTTAATAGCCTGATGTGCTGCCATACACACAAGGACTATTTGGACAAAGTGGATGTTTCGGTGATTGCAAGGGAGTTCGTCCAGAGCAACGACAAGAGGACGCAGTTCTTTGGCAGAATGTAAAGAGATGGCCCCTATCGTTGCATCGGCGCAGTTTCTAGGCCGAGCGGCAGGCGCAGATCAAAGCAGTGGGCGTGGAAAGGCGCACTTGATATCGTCGTGCTGGCGCTAGATGCAGCCCAAAGCATTACAACCACGCCTTTTAGGCGTAAAATTATGCACCGTCATGCTCATTGGATAAGTGCAATAAACGAATCGCACGCTTGCCTTTTTAGCTCCAATTCCAGTGATCCCGCAAAACCAAACGAAAGCCAAACGCTCTGCCCCCCCCCCTCCCTTCATCCAGCCTGTCTGTCTGCATTATAGGCTATTATTCCATATTATTATGCTTCTCAAACCAATCTAACTGCAGTTTCAATACTGCAAGCATGTAAATACGCTACACTATAGCAAGATCAAAGTGAAAATAATGTTCTATGCATCAGCTAGAAAAATATAGCCTATTAGATTGGTGAAAGTTTGTCCAGAAAGATATCATTTTCTCTCGCCTGCTGCAGGAAGGATGATGCACATAAATATACCCTACATTATGTCAAGTCATTGCATAAATGTGTTTTTATTGTAAAACTAAATGTGAAATAGGGCCAAGTTATTGGAGGGACATCACAGTATAGCAGATGCCATTAGAAGCGCGTTCCGAAGCGCGTTCCGCTGTTACTTCTCTAAATCACGTTAACTCGACAAGGGGTATATATAGGCCGAGGAGGACATATATGTTTCACATAGGGTGGTGTTTTCATTTCGAGGTTTTATTTGGTCCAATATTGAAATGTTGACAATGGCAGGCTGTGTTACCATTACACATTAATTTAGAACTACCTTTTATATCTATTTTGGCTCATTTGGTGGCTATTTAGTAGCGAAATGAAGAAACACAATGCATGCTGGGAACTCAGAGAGAGAGAGAGAGAAGGGTGACAGAGAAGAAGCAGTGAAGGCACAGAATAGGCCTGCTTTACAAAAGCGCAAAGCGCTAAATGTAGGCCAGGTCCCAAGATATCACTAGGCTGGTATTTAGCGCCGACACGCCCACTTTGGGACTGCGCCACGCCCATTCGGCCTAAAGCGCATTTGGCAGCCTAAAGCCTATTGCTATCTTGCCGAAACAGGCGCAAGGCACGTTTTTTTGCGGTTAAGGCCCGTAATAGCGCCGATGGCCTGTGGGAGAATAGAGCCCAGAGAGAGAGAGAAAGATATGGTGACTCTGACATTAACAATCTCTTAAAGTTTGCATTTGGCGTGTGTGTGGAGGAGGAGGGAGGGGAGAAAGTATGTGTGTTGACGAGGTGCAGCATCAGCTGGTGCTTTTTTGTGTTTCACTAGTTTGATGTGTATTATTCTATCCCTCCTGTTCGCAAAGTAGTAGTAGCACTATTTAAACCACGAGGCTGAATCAAAGTGATGCTTGATTAATTCATTGATTGATATCGGAATCGGATTGATATAGGCTATAAAAACCACAACTCCGCTCCATTTTAGTACCAGGGACAGCGCCGCACGGTCCTATGCAAATAGCCTAAACTCACCTGTCTCCGATAATAAGCTTCATTTAACTAATGGAGTAAACTTCAAAAACGTTTCATATTGTTGTCTGATGTAGTCTAGTCTAATTTTTGCGGTTGAGCCCGACCTACTTGAACAGCCTTCCGCGGCCCCTGGTGCTGCTTATTATTAACTAGCTGTATTTACTGTCATCCACTTTTGTATCTGCTTGTTCGCCTGCATGCATGAAGCCTAACCTTGTGCTGTGCTGTGATGTGCTTGTGCTTTTATTATGTACTGCTTATTTTTTAATTGCTTGTCTTTTGTTGTGGTTGTTGTTTTTTACTGTTTTTATCCGGCAATCAACACCTTGCACAGGGGAAGGGGACTGCAGTTGAAAATTAGCTACCCAGCTAAAACTGGCACATTTGCAGCAATGTTGATTGATGTGCATTGTCCCTGTACAACTAAACTAATAAACTACTTGTCTATTGTCTTTTTTGTTGCTGATCCGAAAAATCCGTGATCCGTGGCTCAAAATCCGTCACGTGATCCGAACCGTGCGTTTTCTGATCCGTGCCAGCCCTAATTAAAATGATCTTGAATCTTCTTGACCCTCTAACTTTTGTATCATCTTGGATTAAAGCCGGCCATCCACCCTCAACATCCTGGGTTACAGGACGGAAAGCAAAGACACAAGACCCTAGGCCCCTCTGGTCGCTTCTGATTTAAGATAAAAATCAGAGAATTACTTGTTTGAGCTGTGCATTTGTGAGCACTGGCCCTAGTCCTATTTAGCCTACTGTACTACCAATGTATTTTTTTAAATGATTGTTAAGTCTGTTCCCTGATACGATGCAACTGATCTATTCTGTTTTTATCAGGTCGCCATTGTAAATAAGAATCTGTTCTTAATGACTTGCCTGGTTAAATAAAGGTTAAATAAAAAATCAAATCAAATCAGAGTGAAGGTTGTTACACACCAAGAGCGATGGGAATATACAGCACAAAATTGGGATGCAAATTTTGACCCACCTGTCAATCACAGCAACAGATGTGTACACGTCGGACACGAATTTACAATACAACATCTAGACTACAAGGCATGTAAAGGCACTAACATGAATTTGGATAAACCACCTGCATGATGAACTACAAAAATACCTGCAGAGCTACTTAGCCTACATACTAGGCTACATTAAATATATTTAAAGTGGCGATTTCAGCAAATGAACACAGCCAGAACATAGAGAATAGCTATGATGCAGTACTTACGTTTTGTCCCAACATGACGACTGCAAATGCACCGACTTTGTTCAGTCTGACATCAAACTCATATGACAAACTGCGCTCTGCAGCTCCTAATTAAACGTTAGCTCAGAGCCACAGCCATTATAGCCAAATTACCTCCACTCATGAGGATGGTCCGCATGCGCATGTTAGCAAATCAGATGCTAGATCACTCAAGTACCTAACTATTGCGTCCTCCCCATGATAACTACCAGACCGGCGACCACACCACACCACTCCGACAAGTAAAGTGAGGCACTAGCGCCTAGGCTACTTCATACGGCCTCACCCACGCCTTCTCCAACAGCCTGAAGCCGGAGCTCACCTCCACACCGGTCCGCTGGCCTGTCTGCCTGGAGGAGATCGAGGTGAGCATCAATGCTGCTTGTTTCAGAGGTTTAGTAGCCTACAAAACAACTCCGTAGCAGGTTGCTCCTGTATCAAAGAGGAAACACGTGGCGACTTGTTTGCAAACTTTCACTTTGGCCGAAATGAATGAATTACTTTATTCTGGATAATGCATAGCCTACATCCAAGGCATTACATGAAAAGTGCGAACACTTATTTCCATCATGGACCCTGGTCTTATAAAAACATGTAGGCTATACAACAACATATAACATCAGATAAACAATAGGCTACAGAACAGTCAACAATAAACCCAACATACCATAACACTGGGAGACTCACGTGTTACTCTATTTTGCTCAATAAGAATTTCTTCAGAAGGTTTTTAAAACCATTAATTTCCTTAGAGATCTTGTTCCACTCCTCTCCCCCCTATAGGAGTGTACTTCTTACTTTGCTCTCCAGATTGGGTAGTTTCAAATCTGCTACAGTAGCTCTTGTGTTCCGGCTATGAATGTCACGAACATAGCCTACTGGAAGTAGCCTACTTGGTGAAATAATTAGGACAAATGTCATGTAGCCTAATATTTTATAAACCATGATAAGTTTCAACTGATGTACTCTGGAGCCAATTTAAATCGTTAAAATTAGTTGGGCTAATGTGCATTCTTGGACTGAGGTTAAGGATGACCCTCATTAGTTTAGTTCGGGCCTGTCTTTTGATTGTTTTGTTATGCCACTGTACCAGGATACACAGGTGTAAGCATAGTGACATTGAATTAAAGAGGTGAGAGTTATACATAACCCATCTGAATCTGTCTTCATTTAGAGTTTGCGAGAATGTCCAGAGGCGAGGAGAAGAAGACGACAGCAGGTCAGTCAGTCTGCCAGGTGGATGGAGGAGGAGGCTGTTTGGAGACAACATGCCGCCGCTTCACCACTGTCTGTGTTGTCAGTCAACAGGGGCGTTTCTGGGCTCTGAAGGCATTGGGGGCTTAGAGATGCGCGGGTGAGCTTCCCTAATCTGCGTGTATGCATGAAAAATCCACCCGCCATAAATCTGCGTAAATTATTTGCTACTATTTATAGATCTGTGCCGGCCGTGCACCCAACATTTCACAACGCTATAAACAAGGAGCGAGTCTCCCTTTGGGAAAACCTAATGTACCTACTTACGGTTTCTGCTGCCGTCGGTGCGACCGCTGCAGTCCAGGCCTCCAAATAAAGTTCCATGCTGTATGTCCAGTCAGCACTTGCCCTCATGTAGCTTTATATGGAAAAGAAGCATGGCTACACAAGGTTCTGTTATATTTATGGTTCACAATCAAAACATTGGGGGGGGGGGGGGGGGGGAGTAGCTCATCGTAATTACACATTCAAATGGTCATGAATATTAAGATAATTTTTGCCTCAAAGATTAAGCAAGTCTAAGTACACACGGCCGGTACAGTGAAATTGCGAATGGCTCATTAAATCAGTTATGGTTCCTTTGATCGCTCTAACGTTACTTGGATAACTGTGGCAATTCTAGAGCTAATACATGCAAGCCTATTGGCCCCGAAGGGGCTTGAATATCTGTCATATCTGTCATTGGGCCAAATTTCAGGGATTGGCCCAGTGGTGTGGATGGTTAAAAAACAGGAAATGAAGTGTTGGTAGCCTAATATCAGCAAACGTTGATAGATTGGTGTATTTTTTTGTTTCTGAGTAGTGGGGTGAGTTTTCTAGCCTAGGTGCAAGATTTGATTACTGTGGGCCTTAGGGTTTCTGATATATAGACAGTTTTAGGGAAGGAAAAGAAGAAGAAGAAAGAAACATAGCAAATACAATAGGGCTCCAGCCCCCTTCGGGGGCTGGAACCCCTAATAAGCTGTTACTACTACTAATAATAATAATATCGGGGCTTGGGGCTTGAACACCTAATAATGATTTTGACATGTTTTTGCTTAATCTTTTTTTTTTTCTTCTTTATCTGCCGCGACGCAAATTCCTGTGAGTTGTTGCATCGCAGAGACCTGAAATTTGGACCAATGACAGATATTGGTTACTAGATGCTCCAGAAAAAATGATAATAATCAGCCCACGGCCGGTACTACATCGATATTTTGTTTTTAGGCGTTCGCAGGCCATTTTAGGGCATTGTGACACCATCACCCTTCCCTGTTTTTCTATTGCTGACTTTGCTCATATGCACCTGGAGGTCAGTAGTTGACCTGAGCAAATCCATCTCGTGTAAAAGTGTGTAGTCACCTGGAGGTAGGGCTGCACGATAAATCGATTTTGAATCGTAATTCGAGTTAATTAGTTAGGACGAACACAGAACACAGGGCTCCAGAGTGCGCATACATGCATTTTCCCTCCTTAAAATCTACCAGTGCGCCTAAATATTTTTATAACACACACCGGTGCACCGGTCTGGGACTTTGTAACGTCTTTTTCTCTCACTCTCTCTCTCTCTACCTCGCCCCGCTTGCGCTGTGTCAATTTCTCCCCCCTCATCAGGCAAATACGCAAAGACAGAAATACAAAAATAAAACATTTTCAATTGCTTCGGAGTGCTTTTAGACTTGTGCAGAATCGTTTTATTTTGAAAATCCAACTGGAACTCGTATCGGTCTTTATTGCTAGTCGAACACAGGACTGTCTGCAGCCAGCCATTCACCCAGGCTCACTGCCCCCGACTCGGAGTCACAAACAGATGGAAATCATGGAATTAAAATGTGTCAGCAATGGTTTTGTATGCGGGAGACAAAGCTACGGCTTCAGCAGATATGAGTTCTGGCTAGCGTTAGTTGGCTGGCGTGACAATGACATCTTAGTGTCTAATGTTATCATCGCTAACGTTAGCATCTCGCTAACTATAACTATCAAGCAAATTCTGGGAATAATAACGTAACCCAACATGTAATTCAAGATCGCTAAATGTGTTGTTGACAATATGGTTATGTTGTCTGTCAGTAGGGCTGGGTTAAAAAAATTGATTCTCCGATTTGTAATCGATTTTTATTTTAATCGTTTGATATCAATTCATATGTCCAGAGATCGATTTTTTTTTTTTTTTTTTTAATAAACATAGGCTATAATATCATAGGCTGTGTGTGGTAGTTGAAACCTAGTTTCAAGTTGACATTTATTTATGTTTGTAGTTGAAACAAAAACATAAATACTGTAGGCTACATAAATGGAAATGTTTGATCATTAATATCTACTTTTAGAAATTATATAGGCTGAAATCAAATCACTGTGCATAATTGTGAAAGTGTCTTTATTGACAGATGAAAAGGCTGTTATTTACCCTTTGTCACCACCTGGTGAGTAAATATATGTGTAACTAAAACCATTAAAATTGACAACCGGTCCGCAACTTTTTTTCCCATGCATCTACCGGTCCTTGGCGCAAAAAAGGTTGGGAACCCCTGTGTTACATAACTGGACAATCATGTAATTCAGGTTACAGCTCAAAAAACATGTTTTAGTAATACTAACCAAATCGATTGAAATTAATCGAATCGGAATCAAATCAAATTAAATCGGGATTAATCGATTCGGAACCTTGTGAATCGGAATCTAATCGATTCTTGAAATTTGAACCAATACCCAGCCCTATCTGTCAGACCATCTAAGAGCAGCTACTGTATCTACTACGGTTTGGCTATGGAAAGCAATGTTAGGTGATAGCCTCTGCAGTGTTTTTCACTGTCTGCAGTACTAGATTATCATTTCACAATCACACTGTGGGATATGTCACTACTACGCTAATCACAGTAACGTGAACGTTCACAATCACGACCACCAATGCACATAATGTAAGACTCTCCACTTGTAAGCGTACTGAGAGCGTGTGGACGTAGCGCTAGCGCTCTGGATCGTGTGCACCACGCTCATGGGCAACCCTTGAGCTAACAGGTGTTCCCGTTCAGGGACCAAACCACCAACTTCCATCCGGAAGGGGCGGGGTGGAGTATGTCGCCCTTCGCTTGCGACAGGAGGTCCTTCTGGCACGGCAGCGGCCACGGCGGCCCTACCGACAGCGAGATGAGGTCCGCAAACCATATCTGCTGCGGCCACTGGACAGACTGGAGATTGACGCGGGTGCGGCCAAATCTGTCCCAAATCTGCTCCACCACTTGGCGGTGTAGCTGCCACTCCGTCTGCCGGGGGTTGCCCCGCGACAGCAAGTCCGCCCCGAAGTTCAGTCGGCCGGGCAAGTGCGCCGCTGACAAGGAGCGCAGGCGGGAGTGTTCCCAGAGGTGTATCTCCGCCGCTACTTGGTTCAAGGTTCCTGACCGTACACCACCCTGCTTGTTCAAGTAGGCGATGGCGGCTATGTTGTCCGAGCGAATCAAGACGTGGTGCCCACATATCCGATGCCGGAAGTGGCGTAGAGCCAGGCGAACAGCTTCCAGCTCTAGCACATTTATATGTGAAGCTCCTGGGCTTCCCTCCGGCAGTTTGCCAAGAGGCCATCGCACACCGAGCCCCAACCCCACAGGGAGGCGTCGGTGCGAATGACACCGTTGGATCAGGGAGGCACTAGAGATCCGGAAGCGTGCCCACACGACTGTAAACCGGGACGAGGGGGCCTACATGCTCTCGCATACCTGGGATGCAGTCCTCCATAAAATACCGGCCAGCGGGGGACATGGTCATCCCACCTATGTAGGTGGGATGGCCAAACCCACATAAACCATCCATATATACGTCACAGCAACATCACGTGACGTCTCTGAAGAAGACTGCAGGAAGCAAAGCAGTCGAAACTGTCAGGTATGACAAAAACAAAATAACGTATTTTCATATGAAATATCTAATACTGAAAACCTGAGGTATTTCCTGTGCCTCTCCACCACGGACACGTGAAATAAGGCATCCTTCAGATCTACTGAGGTGAAGTGGTCCCCCGCCCGCAAAGCATTGAAGAGGCGGGGCAGGGTAAGCATTAGGGGTGGAAATCACCAGATGCCCACGATACAATACTAAAACGATACTTGAGTCACGATACGATAGTATTGCGATATTGCGATATGCTAGTATTGCGATATATTGAATATTGCGATATTTCGATATATTGCGATTTCTTACTTTTTCAACTGCAAATGATGTCCCCAAAGGAAAACTTTGTCAACATCTGGTTTATATGAGATCAATTTTCCAGTCTGTTCATCTGACTTCAACCATTTTATTGCAGCAACATTGTCAAGTAGACAGACCAACAACTTTCATAAAGTCATGTCATAGTTGCATGCACCTGACAAACTGAACTGTTTGTTACAGTCTACTTACAGTCCACCTTAACTGGATGTGTGTGTGGACTACTGTACTTAGGTAGTTTTTGAACAATGCAACTTCACTTCACTTGTACAAAACATCTTGTGCAGCCCATTCAGTAACTAGGGAATTTGTAAATTACTGTTATGACAAAACTGTTACTGTTAAAACAACAAAATGAAAATATGCTACCGTTTGTTTACTGCTGGCCTTGGAACTAAAGTTTATAGCAGCAAAATTGTCAACTTGACAGATACTACTAGACACTAGACTCAAGACAGACTGACAAACCCTGTCATAAAATCCTGTCAGTTGCATGCACCTGACAAACTTCAGTCCAATGTAAGACTTAACTGAATGCAACCATGTGTGACTACTGACTACTAGTGAAGTAGGCTAGCCAGTAGGACTGTGAATCTTCACTGGCTTCACGATTCGATTCGATTACGATTCAAAGGGCTACGATTCGATTTGATTACGATTATCGATTCGATTACGATGCATCTTAAATCGATGCATCACTTTTTTCCGCAATACATGATTTATTTTTTCTCACTTTCTTTTGTCTCACTGTGTGGCTACTTTTAAAATAAAAGTGCATTTGGAATTGCATTGTATTATGATCCATAATTAAAATAAACAACTGCATGTACTTCCATTATATTTTATTTGATTATTCTTTTTTTTTCTTTTTTTTTTAATAATCGATTTTTGACATTTGTGAATCGATGCAGAATCGTGCACGTCCGCATCGCGATGCATCTTATAATCGATAATTTTTGACACCCCTACTAGGCAGGCTACTATTATGTATTTTAAACAATGCAACATCACTTCTACAAAAAAATGTTAGTCCCTTCAGCAACTGGGGAATTAGTGAAAATAAAATAAAAGTGTACTTTGGAAATAAATCAAATGTGCTAATGTGCAAACGTAGACATAGTTGAAAGTGTCAGTTGCATGCACCTCCTGACAAACTGAACAACTTAACTGAATGCAAACATGTGTGGACTACTGTAGGCTATTATTAGGTATTTTGAACAATGCAACTTCACTTGTACACAAATACAATTGTAGTGAAAATAAAATAAATTGTACTCTTAACTCATTGAGTGCCAGCCACTTTTGGAGAACGGACGCTCCCAGTGCCAGAGTTTCAGAGCTTTTTTCAGTGATTTCTCGAGGCCCACAGAATATTGTGTGATATTACTATGTAAACAATGAACACGCAAAAAGAACGATGAGACTCTTTTCTATCATCAGCAAAAACAGGTTTATTGATATCATTTTCCGTTCTTTAGTTATCAGCCGGAGAAGATAGCTTGATTTAACAAAAAAGAGCAGTTTTTTTCTAGAACCTATGATAATGGCCCTTTTGTGAAATTAAACATTTCAAACACATCACTGACTCTGAAGCTAATTTTCTGATGTAGTCACACCTCAAAAATAATTTCCTTCAATAAAACAGTGAAGGCCAGGGAATTTTGTTTGGCAGAATAATATTTTTAGCTGCAACCAGCAGCGCTGGCCCCTGCGTGCGCTGCTGGTTGCAGCTTCTTGCTGATCTTGATTTGCTGCTGGTGGGCATTGGATATTCTGGCTTGCGTTTGCCAACCCTGTCCTGCTGCCTGGGTCTGTCTGGGTCAGTGTTGTGTGCTGCTCTGCGTGCGTCGAAAGACGTCCATGGCACTCAATGAGTTAAGATAAATAACATTTGCTACTATTTGCTGCTGGCCTTGGAAGTAAAAGAAAATGTTCAAAAACATTTGGACAGTGACGGAATGTCAGCTTTCTTGCTCAGAAAGGTGAGCTGATCAACGTGCTCTGAGGTCAGAGTGCTCCTTTGTGCTGTGACGATGTCTCCAGCTGTTGAGAAGACTCTTTCAGCTGAGACACTAGTACCTGGGATACAAAGGTCTCTTTTTGCTAGCTTGGCCAGGAAAGGAAAGCCATGCTCATGTGATCTCCACCAGCATAGTGGGTCTTCTGCGAGTGCCAGTGGTGCGCCATCCTGGTATCTTCACACCTCCTCCTCAGCGATGGCAGCCAACGATTTTGGTGGGGCTGGTGCTCCATCTCCTCCAGCATCACTATAAGACTGGCCAAGCAAGTCTGCTAGTGTTTTCCCACATGATGTCTTCTTGGCGGGTGGGGGTCCAGGATCCTCCTCCTCCTCAGTGTCACCAGCTTCCTCTTCCTCCTCCTGATGTTCCTGGACGTCGTCTTCTGGCTCAGAGTGTGTCTCCTCCCTCATTTCTTCCTGTATAACACCCACACAGATGGAGAGGGAGAGGGACAGAGAGGGAGAGAATGAAATAAGTTGCTTATCTTTGGTAAAGCAAGGCGGTGGTAGCTAACTAATAATATAGTGAATTTGTCTTTACATTTTAAATAAATCTTTGCCAACAGGTCTACAATATTAGTAGAGCCATGCCATTTAAGTGTGTTAGAATACATTCTACTATTATTATTAGTTTACCTGAAGGGTGACAGCCTCAGAAACAACTCTGGCATATGTTTCCTGTCTCTCCCATGCTGACAGGAACGGCAGGGCTTTGAACCGGGGGTCAAGGCTGGATGCTGTGTAGAGGGGCCTCTTCTCTGCTGCAGTGGCATATCTCTTCTGCAGATCTTCTCTGATGCTGTGTAGAGGGGCCTCTTCTCTGCTGCAGTGGCATATCTCTTCTGCAGATCTTCTCTGATGCTGTGTAGAGGGGCCTCTTCTCTGCTGCAGTGGCATATCTCTTCTGCAGATCTTCTCTGATGCTGTGTAGAGGGGCCTCTTCTCTGCTGCAGTGGCATATCTCTTCTGCAGATCTTCTCTGATGCTGTGTAGAGGGGCCTCTTCTCTGCTGCAGTGGCATATCTCTTCTGCAGATCTTCTCTGATGCTGTGTAGAGGGGCCTCTTCTCTGCTGCAGTGGCATATCTCTTCTGCAGATCTTCTCCGATGCTGTGTAGAGGGGCCTCTTCTCTGCTGCAGTGGCATATCTCTTCTGCAGATCTTCTCTGATGCTGTGTAGAGGGGCCTCTTCTCTGCTGCAGTGGCATATCTCTTCTGCAGATCTTCAATGATGCTGTGTAGAGGGGCCTCTTCTCTGCTGCAGTGGCATATCTCTTCTGCAGATCTTCTCTGATGCTGTGTAGAGGGGCCTCTTCTCTGCTGCAGTGGCATATCTCTTCTGCAGATCTTCTCTGATGCTGTGTAGAGGGGCCTCTTCTCTGCTGCAGTGGCATATCTCTTCTGCAGATCTTCACTGATGCTCTTTTTGATGTCTCTGACCATCGCTGTGTCGCCAACCTTGTCCTGTGTCTCATCCAACAGCTGTGCGAGCAGGGGTGCTACGAGTGACAGACATCACTTTGGTCACCACTTGCATCGACTTCAAGGCCCGGACAATTTATTCTGCATTCCCAACATCCGTCTCATTCAGGGTGAAGATATCTGTGTTGCTCTTTCTCACTAGGGGAGACAACAGGGCTGCACAAATAGCAGGCTGTTGTTCAAGGAACCGCAGGAGCATTTCGTAAGCACTATTCCACCTTGTGCTGACATCAGTCTTCAGCTTGTGGCTGGGGAGCTGTAGCATTTTCTGTTTTTGTTGCAGAGTGTGGTTTGCCAGCGTGCTTCTGTTGAAAAAGCCAGTTATGCGCCTAACTCTTCCCATGAGCCTGGCTACTTTTGGCAGAGCTAGCGCACATTGTGAGCTGAGCGCGTGAGCGAAACACTTCACATGCAAGTATCCCGCTAACGCGATCGCAACGCTCATGTTGGAAGTGTTGCCGGTGACAACCACCAGGTTTTTGTTGGCAATCTCCCACATTTGTGCTGCATGTTGCAGGAGCTCTGCAATGTTTGGGCCATTGTGACTTTGGTGTAATGCTCTGGTTTGGAGAACGAAAGACAGCAGTTGGCAGTCCTCGTCGAGATAGTGAGCTGTTATAGTCGCATATGAATCCACTGCACGCAACGTCCACGCGTCACAAGTTAAGGCAACCCGTTCTGCTGTACTCAGAGATTCCTGCACTTTCATCTTCACTTCTCTGTTGAGATTGGGTACGGCTGTGTCTGTGAAAAAACAACGCGACGGAGTCACATACCGGGGATCCAGGGTCTTGAGCATGTAAGAAAAGCCCTTGTTTTCCACAACGCTATAGGGCCGCTGGTCTTTGCATATGAAGTAGGTGATGGCCTGTGTTATTTTCTTGGCTCGTTTTGAATTAGCAGGTAGCTTTGTCAAGTGAAGTGAATCCAGTCTTGGCTGGTCTTTCGGTGGCACTGGTGGTTTCCCGTCACCGGCTAATTCCTGGTGGTAGCGTGTCAGGTGAGCCCTCATGTTCGTCGTATTCCCAGAGTACTTTATCTTCATACGACACTCTTTGCAAACGGCATGTGACATATCAATTTCGCTCGTCTTTCCATCCTTGAGGAAAAATCCAAAATGATTCCATATTTGAGATCTAAACGCGGACGGTGCCTTTTTAATTTGTTTCTCCGACGACTCCATCTTGTTTTGACCAACTTCCCGTTGCACGCTCTCGTCTCGCGATGGCGCTGAACGTGACCATGCACATGACACTGCTGACCTCAAACACTCAGCACCATCTAGTGGGCTGAAAAAGCAATTGATTCTATTATTCTAGTACTGTAATAGCAAACAGTTTATTTGCACATTATATAATAAAATATCGATACTTGGCGTCCAAATATCGATACAATGTCGTCACGCAAAATATCGCGATACTATGGTGTATCGATTTTTCCCCCCCACCCCTAGTAAGCATGTGGAAATTAAGCTTCCTCAGCGTCTTGTTCAGAATCCGGAGGTCCAATATGGGCCGCATGGAGCCGTCCTTCTTGGGCATGGCGAAATATCTGTTGTAATACCCATTTCCACATTTCCCCGCCTCCGGTACCAGGCGTATCGCTCCCTTGGCCAGGAGGGTAGAGACCTCCTCCTGAAGCGTGGACGTGGAGCCCTCGTCCCTGTTGGGCACAGGGATCCCATCGAAGGCGGGTGGGGGCCCCGCGAACTGCAGCGCATAGCCTCTCCGAATGGTGCGAAGCAACCACGGGGTAAGGGCGCATAGCCGCTTCCAAGTAGAGATCCTGCTGGATAACGACGGTCTCGCGTAGGACGATGGGCGTGGCATTTGTGCTAGGGCCATTGGCTAGGTCCAAGGAGATCGCCGGGGCGTGACCCGGTGTTGGGGCGGGGGGTGGGGTGGGTGGTGGAGAACATGGTGGGAGCGGAGTGGGCAGAGCGAAGCTTGCACGCTGCGCGACCCGGGCTGTAACAGACACGGGCCATAGCGGGGCATACGCTACCTGAGAGCTCCAGACTCGCGTCGGGCAAAAAGTACAGACTGCGGTGTAGGGATGGGAATTTCTTGCATTTTCCTTAACCGTTAGTTGCGCACCTTAACAATCAGTTAATCGGTTAATTGTTAACCCGAAAAAAAAATCACGTCTCGTCTTTCTCTCAGTTCAAGTTCTATTTAACCTCACAGTCACACAATAGCTGCATATTATTCATGTGACATTCATGGCATGAATCACAAACGAAAATTATAGCTGCTGCGCAGCAATGGGTCGTGGCCGGGCAGGTCTCAAGTCTTTTAGCTATAGTCCAAATCGCGTCTCAAGTCTTTAGTCACAAGTCCAAGTCAAGTCTCTTATGGATGAGTTTTCTGTCATCTGCTGCATGCAATCCAATCTGCTTAGATTAGAACACTGCCATTCATGACAGGGCTGGGGCAGAAGGCAGCAGGTTAAGTACACGGCAGTTGAACACATCACCCACCCAGTCCTACTCAGCCAGGAAGGGTCGTGGCCGGGCAAGTCTCAAGGCTTTGATGATAGACCATACGGTTCAGAAGTTATGGACCAGAATGTAAAGAGGGCTGTTATAGCTCCACCATCTGCTCAATTTGTGTAATTCTTTCGTGTAGAATAAAAGGCCCCTCTGTGCACCTCCCTACCAAGTTTCGTAGCTGTAGCTGTTATGGTTTCTGAATTACAGCTAATTTACTGCAAGATTTTTCGAAACCCCATGCAAGTCAATGGGGAAAAAAAATATTATGACATCACAATTGCTCGAGTGACATCAGTGATGGCATCACAATTGCTTGACTGACTGATGACATCACAAATACAACCTAATTGCCAAATGTAACAAGATTTTTCGAAACCCCATGCAAGTCAATGGGGGAAAAAAATATTATGACATCACAATTGCTCGAGTGACATTAGTGATGGCATCACAATTGCTTGACTGACTGATGACATCACAAATACAACCTAATTGCCAAAGGTAATTAAGGTAATTAGGCTATACACGGGGCCAGAATTCAACGTTTTGATGCACTGTGGGCTCAATTTTTGACCGATCGAAAATCTGGTTTGATACTTTTGTGTAGAACAGTCTAACGATGCAGATACTGAAGTTTGGTGTCGTTTGAAGAAAAAATGTGGGAGGAGTAGGGTTTAATCGTTTTTGCAGTTTTTGCAGTTTTGCGGTCTTTAAACTTCATAATTGGCCATAGGTTGCATTGTACAAAAGTTTCCCCTCATTTAGGCGCACATTTCGGTGAAAGTTGCAAAGCCGTAGCACGTATGCCTGATTTTTTATGAATTTTTTAAGTTTTAAACTTTAGACGGTCGCTGTAGTGCCACCGTTAGGACTATTGGCCCCAAATTTGTGTCAAAGACGTTTGGCATGGGACTGGACCTTTGTGCAAAGTTTGGTTAGTTTTCATCCATGGGAAGTCGAACTTCCCGGGAGGATGAAGAATACAGGCAAATACAAGAAGTGGCCTGGCGCTTCGCTGGCCCGGCCACTAATAATAATAAAACAATAATTAGTCTAAAAACAATAAGGCTCACCTCCTTTGAACAGCCGCCTGTCCTTAATAGTCATTTCAACAAAGGGGGACCTGATCGCCTGGTTCAATGAACTTGATGAAATCCCTCTCCGTCCACCACGCTTCTTTTCCACCATGAAGCAAGGCTTCTGTGTTATTGTCTCTGCACGCACGATAGACCAGAACTGCGTCGCGTCTTCAAGCGCCCAGCTCCAAGGCCGCGCCCCTTTTTAGGGGAAACCCACCATAGTAAACGACGGTACAAGAAGCCGAAACCACTTCAAACAAACTATTTAAAACGGTTTAATTTGATAGAGATATGCCGAAGAGTTGCTGTGTTGTTATAGTTTCACTAACAATAAAAAAAACAAAAAACTGGTCCGCGATAGGGTAGGCGTGACACCGTCAATGTGGACGATGCATGTAACCTGGTGGAAACTGGATACAGCGTTCATATAAGGCAAGTACCTCGTGTCGATGTATCTTGCGCATTCTATGGCCGGCCGAGTTGAAATATATTGTCATGTCATGGTGTCTTTGGGTCATTTATAAAGGAAATGCATTCTGGTATTTTTCTATAGATGTTTTGGGTACTGCTATTTTACATTGAAGTCAACGCGAGTGGCTTGTGTTATCCCCTAAAAAGGGGCGCGGCCTTCAAGTTTTGCAAATTACCCGGATGTGCTGTTCTGGTCTATGCCTGCTCCAATCGCCTAGTATTCATATTTAGCTATAACTTTTATGACTGACAGCGTCCACAATCAGCATCCAGCGATAATGGAACGTAACGTGACGTTCAGCGATGCTCGTCGGGGAATCTCTGGAGTTGAATTTTGAGAACGGCGTCGCAGTATTTACACATTTACTTTTAGAGTGTAAACCTTCTATGCTGTTGCTAGCGCGAGCTTGCGGCTAATTTTAGCATCTGTTTTGTTTTCATGTTGTTTGCTCAATTCACTTCCTACTTCCTCATGCATGCGTGACGACCTTCTCACGTGACCACTCCTGTTGCGCTAGCTGAGTGAGGTATGCCCTCTGGTGGACTGGTATAATTAACACACTGTGAGCTATGAAGACTGAATTAACAATGTTGTCTGTCAAAGTTAATTAATTTTAATCGGTCACGTTTTTTAATCGGTTAATCATTAACACCCCTACTGCGGTGAGCGCGCCCCCTAGCTAGCCGGGCGGCTTTCACCGGCCGGGGGTACTTCCCCCCCTCCCACAAGGGAGGCAGGCTAAGTGCGGCCTGCAGAGTCCTGCACGGGTCCAATTTTGCAAACCCGTGCCCCCCCAGACCCGTCAATATAAGAACCGTGCCCGCCCCGTTACCCGTAATCAATGAATCACACAGCCTAGAAACACAGTAGCTCACTTTGAACCAAACTGCCACCATTTCACACAGGAGGCTAATAATTAGCAGTCTCTAGCTGAGGGTGTATTCACACCTATCTCGTTTGGAGCAGTTGTTCCGAAACAGAGAGCATTTTCCCCCTTGGTGCGGTTCGTTTGGGGGAGTGTGAACACAGCAATCGCACTCGGATGCGGGACAAAACAAGCGGACCGAGATCGCCAAGAAAGGGTGGTCTCGGTCCGCTTTAAACAAACTCTGTTGTGGTTCGTTTGTGGTGAGAACGTGATCCGACCTCGATCCGACACAACTGCAGTAAACACTGCACATTTTTGGATAAACCAGCTGCCGTAGTCAACTGCGCTGTGCGTAATGGCCTGAAGAACGAGCATTTTTATCGTTTAAAAACAAGATCCTGTTTTGGCGATTGTGAAACTAGCGTTTGTGTTAGCAGAGTGGGTTAATGCAGCAGATCAACTTATCTGGTCTCCATATATAAATAAAAACAAGTCGTGGTAATCAGAGCCAGCCTTCTTTGTGATAAGATTGTCTGGTTCAATCAGACAATCAATGATTGCATGTCTCCCTCGAAATGTATGTAGGCTATTATTAAATTATTTATTAATATTTTATTCCTGACAGGACAGATGTTCATATGCGTAATCGTCTGAAGTCTCCGTGATAGTAATAGCAGACGTTGCGAGGGTCTTTGATCTTCTATCTCCAAATTCCCGATAGATAGGCTACCCTAAATAGGCAATCTCCCGATCCCTCCCTCTTTCTTTGTCTCTCTCCTCGCATGGCGCACGCCCGACATAGCCTAATGTAGGTCTAACAAAACCCATTCTTATAATCATTATAGAAAATCTCTGGGAATTATTTTTTCCATCCTGGGAGGCTATTAGCCTATCAGAGTGTCTGCTGGCCAATCCAGGAAGTTTGGCAATACTATTTGGACCGTTTGATTTGTGTGGATAATAAAATAGAATAAAATAAGTGAATTTAGCCTGTACTCTGTGGTACCCCGTAATTAGCCTAATTACAGATTTTATTACCCTGTAGTTACAGTCTAAATTCACTCCTTGTACCCCGTAGTTACACTATAAGTACAGTGTGGTACCCAGTAATTAGCCAATAAGTACAGATCTTGTTACGCTGTAGTTACAGGCTAAATTCACTTCTTGTACCCCGTAGTTACACTATAAGTATAGGGGTTGTACCCTGTACTTTTCCTGTAGTACAGAATTGGTCCCCTGCTTTAGAATACAGCCTGCGCACCTGTAGTTACACTCTGGTTACTATGTAAGTGCGGGGGTATTGACACAGCTTCAGAATACAGCCCGCACCCCTGTAGTTACACTGTAGTTACTATGTAAGTGTGGGTGAATTGACACAGCTTCAGAATACAGCCCGCGACCCCGTAGTTACCCTGTAAGTACAGGTGTGGTACCCCGTAATTATCCTATAAGTACAGATCTTGTTACCCTGTAGTTACAGGCTAAATTCACTTCTTGTACCCCGTAGTTACACTATAAGTATAGGGGTTGTACCCTGTACTTTTCCTGTAGTACAGAATTGGTCCCCTGCTTTAGAATACAGCCCGCACCCCTGTAGTTACACTGTAGTTACTATGTAAGTGTGGGTGAATTGACACAGCTTCAGAATACAGCCCGCGACCCCGTAGTTACCCTGTAAGTACAGGTGTGGTACCCCGTAATTATCCTATAAGTACAGATCTTGTTACCCTGTAGTTACAGTCTAAATTCACTTCCCCGTAGTTACACTACCCTGTAGTTACAGGCTAAATTCAATCAATCAATCAATCAATTTTTATTTAAAGTGCAAAATCACCATGAAGCATGGTCCCAGTACACTTTACACTTAACAAAGAGCATAGGACAAAGTACAACAAACAAATAATGCTCTAAGAAATTAATGTTAAAAGGATGTTTACAAACAAAACAAACACAAGTGAGGGCCACATTAAAAAAAATCAAGTTAAAAGGGGTGTTTGAATACAAATAAAGTAAATAAATGAATAAAAACTAGTAAAACAGTAAAACAGCCACATTAAAAAAAAACATCCCAAACAAAAGGGGTGTTTTAAAATGTGACAAACCAACCATAGTTCTAGGGAAGGCCGTAGTGCAGAGAAAAAAGGTGTGTTTTCAGTCTTGATTTAAAAATGTCAACTGAACTAGATTCCCTAACATATAGTGGAAGTTTGTTCCACAGATAGGGGGCGCGGTAAGCAAAAGCTCTCGAACCAACCCTTTTCTTAACCCCGGGAATGGCAAGAAGACCAGCATGGAGAGAGCGAAGGGGGCGTGCCGGTACATAAGGTGTAAGGAGTTCTAATAGATACGGTGGTGCAAAGCCATGCAAGGCCTTATGGGCCCTATTCTCCCACAAGCCTTCGGCGCTAAAACGGGCCTTAAACGCAAAAAAAACGTGCCTTGCGCCTGTTTTGGGACGATATCAATATGGCTTTAGGCTGCCAAATGCGCTTTAGGCCGAATGGGCGTGGCGCAGTCCCAGAATGGGCCAAAGTGGGCGTGTCGGCGCTAAATACCGGCGTATTGCTATCTTCCGACCTGGCGTTAATTTAGCGCCTTTGAAAAGCAGGCCTATTTAGTGGGGCAGTTGCGCGGAGCGCTCCCCTCTGGCTCTCTCCCTCCCCTCTGGCTCTCTCCTCTTTCACCCTTCTCTGTGTCACCTCTCTCCCCCTCTCCTCAGTCTGACAGGCACAATACCGACTGTCTCTGACTCCCTCGCTCAGAGTCCCAAAAAATAAGCTGTAACTTCACTGCAATGTGAATGTCCCAAGATGCATTGTGTTTCTCCATTTCGCTACTAAATAGCAACCAAATGAGCCGAAAACCTATATTAAGGGAGGATCTAAATAATGTGTAATGGTAAGACAACCTCCAATTGTAGAATATTTCAATATTGGACCAAATAAAACATCGAAATGAAAACACCACCCTATTTGAAACATATATGTCCTACTGGGGCTATAAATATCCCTTGTCGATTTAACGTGATTTAGATAAGTGACAGCGGAACGCGCTTCGGAAGCTTCTACTGTCATCTGCTATACTGTGATGTCCGCTCCAATAACTTGGCCCTACTCCACATTTAGTTTTACAATAAAAACACATTTATGCAATGACTTTACATAATGTAGGCTATATTTATGTGCATCATCCTTCCTGCAGCAGGCGAGAGAAAATGATATCTTTCTGGACAAACTTTCACCAATCTAATAGGCTATATTTTTCTAGCTGATGCGTTTAGAACATTATTTTCACTTTGATCTTGCTATAGTGTAGCGTATTTACATGCTTGCAGTATTGAAACTGCAGTTAGATTGGTTTGAGAAGCATAATTAAATGGAATAATAGCCTATAATGCAGACAGACAGACTGGATGAAGGGAGGGGGGGGGATGCAGAGCGTTTGGCTTTCGTCTGGTTTTGCGGGATCACTGGAATTGGAGCTAAAAAGGCAAGCGTGCGATTCGTTTATTGCAGTTATCCAATGAGCATGACGGTGCATAATTTTACGCTTAAAAGGCGTGGTTGTAATGGTTGAGGCTGCGTCTAGCGCCAGCACGACGATATAAAGTGCGCTGGTCCACGCCCACTGATTTGAGCTGCGCCAGGCGCTCGGCCTAGAAACAGCGCCGATGCAACGATAGGGACCTATATGTTAAAAGAAGAACCTTAAAATCAGCTCTAGCATATACTGGTAACCAGTGAAGCGAGGCGAGAATGGGAGTGATATGATTCAATTTTCTAGTCTTAGTCAAAATTCTAGCTGCAGCATTTTGTACCAGCTGAAGACTTCTTGTAGCACAACTAGGGAGGCCAGAGAGAAGGACATTACAATAATCAAGTCTAGAGGAAACTAATGCATGAATTACAGTTTCAGCGTCGCGCAGAGATAAAATAGAGCGGATTTTTGCAACATTACGAAGGTGAAAAAATGATGTCTTGGTAATAGCTGCTATAAGAGACTGGAACGATAACTTAGAATCAAAAATAACTCCGAGATTTTTAACAGTAGGATTTTCAGGGACAATACAGCCATCAATATTTACACACAGATTCTGAAACAATTTCTCATGTTTAGTAGATCTAATAACTAATAACTCTGTTTTAGAAGCATTTAATAACAAGAAATTTGAACCCATCCAGTTCTTTATCTCTGACAGACATGCTTCTAAATTTCTGAGTTGAGAGAGATCATTTGGCTTTATGGGTACATATAGCTGGGTATCGTCAGCATAGCAGTGAAAGTTGACACCATATTTGCAAATAATCTCACCAAGGGGAAGCAAATAGATAAAAAAGAGAATAGGACCAAGGACAGATCCCTGGGGTACACCAGACATTACTTGGGAAAGAACAAGGCATTGTTGTAACTAACACGTTGGGTTCTATTTGACAGATAAGAGTGAAACCATGAAAGCACCGTCCCCCTGATACCAATGTGCTTCTCCAGTCGGTTTAAAAGTATGCTGTGGTCCACAGTGTCAAATGCCGCACTTAAGTCAAGGAGCAGCAGCAAGGATGACATGTCAGAATCAGCAGTGATTAGTAGATCACTGACTACTCTGGCCAAGGCAGTTTCTGTGGAATGACGAGACCGAAAGCCAGATTGAAACTTCTCAAAAAGGTTATTATTGGATAGGTAGGCTATGAGTTGATCAGCGACAACTTTTTCAAGTAGTTTTGACATGAAAGGAAGGTTGGAAATAGGTCTATAGTTGTCCAGAATTTGCGGGTCACTGTTGGGTTTTTTAAGCAAGGGTTTAATAATGGCAGTTTTAAAAGCAAGTGGGACAGAGCCCACATAAAGTGATTTATTCACAATGTTAAGAATTGGACTTTTTAGAGCAGGAAGAAGTTCCTTGAAAAGGTTGGAAGGTATAGGGTCTAGCATACAGGTTGTAGGTTTCGAGGCAGTTACCAGACTGGTAAAGGCCTCAGGGGAAACCATTTTAAACTCTGATAGAGTGCAGGTGGTGCCAATCACAGCGCCTGAAACATTCAAAATGTTGCACAATGAGCCAGCGATTTTATTTCTAATTAAATCAATCTTATTTGTAAAGAAATTCAGGAAATCATCAGCATTGAAACAAGAGCTGTTAGCAAAATCTAGACTAGAAGTAAGGTGCATAAATTCCATTGCTCTGGTATCTGAACAGTCATTCACATGCAAGTTAAAATCCCCAAGTAAAATTACACTGTCATATTTAACACATTCACTGCCAGCCATTTTTTTTTACTGTAGGTAGCTTCTGCCAGAGGTTTTTTTTGAGGATTCTGGCTCATTTTACAAGAGCCGAGGATTCTTTTCTGCTTGGACTTTGTGAACACAAAGTTCACAAAAGTACTAATAGAATGTGTGCTTTCTCTGTCTAAAAGAGTTAGTTTGTAGAGTTAGTAGTTATGTAGATATTAGCCGTTGAGTACAGCATGGTTTCAGAGATTTTCAGAGAGTTTTGAGATAAATGGATTTTTAGAACCACCTCACGTGCCTGTGATTATGGGTGCCCTTGGGCAAGTGTGTATACTGTATTGTGTTTGTGTGTGTGTGTGTGTGTGTGTGTGTGTGTGTGTGTGTGTGTGTGTGTGTGTGTGTGTGTGTGTCCTTCAAACTCCTCCCTCCGTAGGTGTGGCTTTGCAGTGTTTTGTCACAGGCGAGTTTCTGTTGCCTCACAGATCCCAAAAAAAGAGAGGGGAATCGCAGGAGCGGGGAAGAGGAGAGGAGAGGCGAGGGTCTTATTTATGCTCAAAGGTACTCGAGTGTGTGTGTGTGTGTGTGTGTGTGTGTGTGTGTGTGCGTGCGCGCGCGCGTGTGTGTGTGTGTGTGTGTGTGTGTGTGTGTGTGAAATCGAAAGCGTTTTCGCCAAGCCATTTCCTTGAGAATGGCTTCCTCCCGCGGCTGTTTTTGCTCGGCTTTCTCGTCTGGAGAGCACTGTCGCCACTTAGTTGGTCGGTAAAATAGATTATACACATTCAATACCTCCAATATTGGTATAGGAGACGTAAAAGGGTTTGATCGATGTCCCACCGTCAAAAAAAAAAAAAAAAATTTTAAGACGAGATATCTCGTCTTTGGCAGTCAACCGTTGGATTTTGTAAGACGAGATATCTCGTCATTGGCAGTGAACGTGTTAAGAAGAGCCATTGATAGTAATTCAGAGAACTCGAGTAAAAAATTTGGATTGTGCTTTGGGGGTCTATAAATGGTTAAAGTAAGAATGTGCTGTTGCGTTCTAATAACCATGGCAAGATATTCAAAAGTTGAGAAATCTCCAAAAGTGCATTCACTGCAGGTAAACTGGTTAGAGAAAATGGCTGCTATTCCACCACCTCTCTTGTTTTGTCTAGCAGAGAATAAAAAGCTGTAGCCTGGGGGAGAGGCCTCTACAAGCGTGGCAGAAGCTGTGGACGAGAGCCAGCATTCAGTAAGAAATAAAAAGTGTAGACCAAAATCTAAAATAAAATCATTAATATAAAAACACTTGCTAGAAAGCGATCTAATATTCAGTAGTGCAAACTTAAAATAATCTGAGGGGCATGTGGAAGGTGTAAGATCAGGCTTACTTGTGCTGATTTGCACAATGTTTCCTAATCTTGAGAAACCAGTAGGGTTTGAAAAATTATTTTTGCTAGGTGGTCTGTTATTGATTATAACTGAGATGGTAGAGAGACTCTCTGGATTCATACAGGATTTGTTTGAAACTGAGGAGTGTTCAGCAGGACCCTGGGAGGGATGCTCATAAATGCGGATGGGGGTGATATCTATAGTGGGGTCATGCTGAGGTCTGTATCAATCAGAATTGAAAGCAATGTGTTGAATGAGGTTATTTGTGAGAGTTTTAACACCATTGATATTTGGGTGCAGGCCATCCAGTTTAAAAAGTTCTGGTCTTGACCAGAAGTAATCGAAATGGCTAATAAAGCCACACCCAGTTGCAGTACAGAAGGTTTTTAACCATTCATGGAGACCAAAAAGACGACTGAAACGTTCAGAATTATGAGAGAGTGTAGGAATGGGGCCGGAAAAAACACAGGTTTTACCAAGGCTCTGGATTGTAATTGCAAGTGACTCAAGCTTTTCACGGAGTATAACTGCTTGTTTGTTGATGACGTCGTTGGTACCCACATGAATAATGAGTGTGTGAGCTGAGGGATGTTGATCACAAAGGACTGGTGTGAGTTCAATAATGTCATTAACTTTACCACCAGAAAGGCAGTAGGTGATGGCGCCTGGAAGTTCAACAGATCTAATTATGGAATCGCCAATAACAAGGATTTCAGGTTGGCTGTTTTTACAACCCCCACTGAAAACGGCAAGTTTAGGATGGAGAGATGGTTGCATTAACAGGTTGCTATTAGCGTTATTGGGAGCAGCTGGGAGCAGAGAGGCAGAGGCAGAGGCATTGGTTGTGACGTCACCACTAGCCATAGCAGAGTCCAGTGGTGTGTGGAACAGGTGGGTCACGGGCTGGAGGCTCAGAGGAGAGCACACAGAGTTGGAACTTGGGTTGGTGGGAGATGGAGGGGACGCGAATCGAGAACGTTTTCCATGTGATATTGGAGGGGTCGTCTGGTGAATACGACGCTTCCTCGTTGCCTTGGAGTGGACCCGGATCGGGGGAGGCTGATTCGGGGAAAGCTGCGAGTTAATGCACGCGTTAGTAGTATTAGCGCTAGCCGCTAGCTCAGTTAGCTGCACAAGTGGAGTATAGAAATTTGATAGTGGGATAGAATCATCGTCGTCGCTGGGGGAAAACAACGGGAGAGAGAGCCTTCTCCCCTTCTTCACCACATCTGCCCAGGATGGGCCAGAAGTGGGACCTCCAGCCGGACTCCCAGGGTCGGAGGTAGCGTCCCTTTGCAGACCAGCCAGGCGGATGGCGAGTACGGATTGCAGCTGGAGAACATCATGGAGGAGTGACTCAATTGATTGGATTTCGGACCTCACGCAGGATAACTCCGATTCAGCTAAGGTAAGTGGAGGCATGCTGTGGATAGAGAAAATAAATGCCAGTACACAGAACTACGGGCAGTAGGCAATGTTGTTGTTGGTGTAGCAGACTACTAGCAGGAAGCTAGCAGCTGTTAGCAACTAGCTTAACGGCTCAGCTACGGCACTTACTCGCGAGGGCTCCGTTAGGAGCCCACTGCGATGATCAGGTCTAGTAGTGGTATTTGTGCACAGATGTAGAACTTCATAGGTTTAAAACATACCGGCACGGGCCCAGAACTGGGCCCGCTGCAGAGGTTAGGTGTCGCAGTAGAGTGCTGATGGTAGATGAAACCGGGGGGATGTTGATCCGACGTAATCATCCAGTCCCGGGCTTGTGTGTTGACGTGAGCTAGCTCTTGGTAGCTTGGCCCAGTTAGCTTAGCTCGGTCTCTGATATGGGGTTGAGTCCGCTGCCCTACCTGGGGCAGTAGGCCTGGGCTGAGGGCAAGCCCCGCCACAGCCCAAGGCAGACACTATACAGGTTTAGAGTGTTCAAGGCTCTGGAAGATTCAGAGATTTCCTTGCTCTGGTAGGATAGGTCCTGCCCGGGAGCAGAGATGGGAAAAGTACTGACATTCTGTACTTGAGTAGAAGTACAGTTACTTGTGTAAAAAACTACTCTGGTAAAAGTAGAAGTACTGATTCAATTATTTTACTCAAGTAAAAGTAAAAAAGTACAGGCTCTGAAATGTACCCAACGAGTAAAAGTAAAAGTATTCTTACCGTATCTTTCTGAATGACTGAACCTCACATCATAGAATATAATCTGAGGATAAAAGATCCCCTACAAATGTTTTACACATCTTAAAACTCTACTTTAAATAGTGTGATATGGTTTTTCCACACAATCCCCCCCCCCCCATTAAAATCATATCTAGTCCTCCCTCATTAATATTTCCATGATATATGAATGTGCAAATAGTTAGATAAGTTTAACTGCTGGATACAAGGTGTCCCTTACAAAGTGCAGTATCACAATACTCGAGACTGATATGATACTGATACCTAATGGATAAGGAACTGAATGTCCACAGGTTGATCACATTCACAAATTCAAGGTTTATTATTAAGACAGAACTGTCTCTGGTGTTAGAACACCACCATATTCCATATTAGCTGAATGTTGACAGTGCACAAACTGAATGTATGTGTTAGAACAACACCATAAGGGGCCATGCACGCAGGGAGCGGTTATTTAAAAAAGAACGTTTGGAAAAGACGGATTATTGGCAACTCTGGAAGCAGCGAGATGAAAACCCTCCTCTCCTGGGAGAAGACTCGAGGTGGGAGGAGTGAAGAGGAGCAGGGCGCTTTTCCTGTTCAACTTTCCTCAGCTTTCAGCGCCCAGAGCGCTGCAGTAAAAAAAAACACCACCAGCTTTTAAACGCGATTATATGCTTCTTGAAAGAGATGCGCGCTAAGCGCGTACTTATAGAGAATTAATTGCAAAAAGACGAGCGCTAATAAGTGCTGGCTGTCTGCACGGCCCCTATGTCTGCGTGTGTCTCCCCTCAGAGAAAATCCGTGTTTCTCTTCTTTGTGCTTCTTTGTCCACGCACCGGAGGAGTGCCAAGTCATACTATTGGCGGAGCTGGAATGAGCTTTTATCTATTACTTCTGCTCCGTTCTCCCGTTTCTACTCGTTTTTAAATTACATTCTCGTGCATTTAAACAAAAGTAACGAACCTGTTTTGAAAATGTACACAAGTAAAAGTACAGATACTTGTCTTAAAATGTAACGAGTAAAAGTAAAAAGTCATCAGAAAATTAAATACTCAAGTAAAGTACAGATACTCGAAAAATCTACTTAACACATTGAGTGCCAGCCATGTTTTCAATCCTGTAGGTAACTTGTGCCAGGGGTGTTTTTGACGATTCTGGCTCATTTTACAACAGCCGAGGATTATTTTCTGTTAAGAATTCATGAACACCAATCATCTAAAAATAACTAATAGAATGTGTGCTCTGTCTAAAAGAGTTAGTTTGCAGAGTTAGTAGTTATGTAGATATTAGCCATTGAGTACAGCATGGTTTCAGCGTCTGGAAATTTATTCAGAGATAAATGGCTTTTTGTGAAACAGTCACTTTAACCATTCATTTTTGGCATCAGTAAGACCGTCAGACATTCTAAACAATAGTTTTGAACAGGAATTTCCTCCATAACAACAGGAAACACCCCTCTCATTCAAACTCCTCCCTCCGTGTGTCTTCTCCTCCTTCCTCCTGGCTCTAACAGCGGGCGTGTCAGAAGCGCGTTGCTGCTGCCTGCCTGCCTGTCTGCGTGCCTGCCTGCCTGCTTGCCTGCGTGCGGACGCTCCTTGTGCGAGTCAAGATGGGCCGGGGAATGCGTGGGCGATGGGCAGATGTTGATTCTGGCCTTTCTGAGGTGTTTCAAAGTGTGTTTCACCTATAATCTATTTTGCAAATCGCTCTCCGCTCTCTGTGTGCTGCTGCCTGCGCGCGGCCGCTCTCGGGCAAGACGAGTCTGAAATGGATTACTGTAAAATCGCCTCGCCATTTCCTTGAATGGCTTGCTCCCGCGGCAGTTTTTTCTTTGATTTCGGTCGTCTGGGGGAGCACTGTCAACACTTAGTGGGTCGGTAAAATAGATTATACACATTCTCTTGCTCCAATAGTGATCTCGAAGATGTAAAAGTTGTTGATTGATGTCCCACCGTCAAAAAAAAAAAATGTTTATGTAAGACGAGTAAACTCGGCTCTGGCACTCAAGCGTTGGATTATGTAAGACGAATTATCTCGGCTATGGCACTTAACGTGTTAAGTACAGTAACGAAGTATTTGTACTTCGTTACCTCCCATCTCTGCCCGGGAGAAACCCGTTGAATCAGCTAGCTCCGGCTCGCTAGCGTAGTCAGTAATTGGCGGCTGAGTCAAAGAATATAAAATCTAAAAATGTGATCACTAAAACAGCACGCCCGATTTGGGTATCTGGTACAACACAACAGGATGGTTAAAAATGAAGCGTAAAATTGTTGCTTAAAACCAGATTAAAAGCTGAGCTAAATTCACTTCTTGCACCCCGTAGTTACACTATAAGTACAGGTGTGGTCCCCCTTAATTAGCCTATAAGTACAGATCTTGTTACCCTCTAGTTACAGGCTAAATTCACTTCTTGTACCTCGTAGTTACACTATAAGTACAGTGTGGTACCCCGTAATTATCCTATAAGTACAGATCTTGTTACTCTGTAGTTACAGTCTAAATTCACTTCTTGTACCCCGTAGTTACACTATAAGATCTTGTTACCCTGTAGTTACAGGCATTACCCAACTTTTATGTTCAGGCAAGTAAAACAACCTGGTTATGTTTAGACAAGTAAAACAACTTTGGTTATGTTTAAGCAAATAAAACAACTTTGTTATGTTTAGACAAATAAAACAACTTGGTTATGTTTAAGCAAATAAAACAACTTGGTTATGTTCAGGCAAATAAAACAACTTGGTTATGTTTAGGCAAGTAAAACAACTTTGGTTATGTTTGTATGTATGTATATGTAAGGGATAAATGGCCTAAGTCAATGCAATATTTGCCTATGTCACTTTTGGTTATGATGCAATAGTTTTCAGATTTGTGACTGTTGCATTACTTTACACAAGACGGTAATGTTAGCAGAGTTTCTGACCAGGTGGTAAATCAATTTCAATCAGGAGAGACTAGAGACCAAAGGATGAATAAAGTGATATTTATTACAATAAAGTGAATAATTTACTACAGAAAGAATGATGAGAATAAAGTATTGTTATTAGTCTTTGGCGGTTAGACACCACAGGGAGATCTTGAGAGAGCTGCATCAGCCCAGATCAGCATCCAGATATATCCCCCTGCAGTGTCTAGATACTGGTGGTGCTGGTGATCTTCCTTCTGAGACTCATCATGATGAGACTCTTCCGACTGAAATTGGATAGGTCTGCGATGACCGGGAGGAGAAGGGGAGGAGGAGGGTGCGAGCCTGACAGCAGCGGTGTTTGAGAGGCTGAATGAGACAGAAAAAAGCATATTTAAGGAACCCGCCTCCAAGCAATTGGCTTACGACAGGGTTGAGGAGCAATGTGATAGGCTTACACTGGAGGTGTGTGGGGTGAGAGGTGATGAGAGCAGTGATGTGACACTATGCTATTGGTTAACAAAGACTGGGCGGCAACCAGCTGATTGATCATTGAAACCCGGAAATTGACAGCTTATTATGATCTTGTGAGTAGATTGAAGAGTGGAGATATAAAGTGAATTAAGGAAGTGTAAAAGATATTATAGTCTTCCTGGCTTGAACTTACGTTGAGAACTACATTTCAATCAGGAGAGACTAGAGACCAAAGGATGAATAAAGTGATATTTATTACAATAAAGTCAATAATTTACTACAGAAAGAATGATGAGAATAAAGTATTGTTATTAGTCTTTGGTGGTTAGACACCGCAGGGAGATCTTGAGAGAGCTGCATCAGCCCAGATCAGCATCCAGATATATCCCCAAAAGATAGGCGAAAGCCCAGAAAACACAGCACTATGAATTTCCCAAATGGAAATGAACTTACCAGTAAGAGACGAACAGGCAGTAATATCTTACCAGGAAGGCGTGATCACTGAGGGATTAAACATAATTAAGCATGGCAGAACTTATATCATTGATTAGAGGCAGCAGAATTTCATGAATGAAAAGGAGAGCACCCTGAAATTAGCATTAGGAGCATAACCAGCAATGCTAGTCTGTTAGAACTGACCTGCATGATTAAAGTCAGCAATGACCCAAGACAGTAACGACTTGCTTGATGCTCATAGCCAGTAGTGCTTAAGTCAGCAAAGCCCTGCACTAGTATGGCCAGCACTGGCTTAAAGGGCTGCATAAAGTCAGCAATGACTTACATAATTGAGGTCAGCAATGACCAAGGTCAGCTATGACCAACATGCATGAACATGTCAGCCTTGACATGGGGTCAGCACTGACCAGCATGATAGAGTTTTAAGGTCAGCAATGACCAGCATGACTATGTCAGCCTTGACATAGGGTCAGCAATGACCAGCATGATAGAGTTTAAGGTCAGCAATGACCACTGACCAGCATGATAGAGTTTCAGGTCAGCAATGACCAGCATGATTATGTCAGCCTTGACAAAGGGTCAGCAATGACCAGCATGATAGAGTTTAAGGTCAGCAATGACCACTGACCAGCATGATAGTTTCAGGTCAGCAATGACCAGCATGATTATGTCAGCCTTGACAAAGGGTCAGCAATGACCAGCATGATAGAGTTTAAGGTCAGCAATGACCAGCATGAACATGTCAGCCTTGACATGGGGTCAGCACTGACCGGCATGATAGAGTTTAAGGTCAGCAATGACCAGCATGAATATGTCAGCCTTGACATGGGGCAGCACTGAGCTTAATCAGCTGTGGATGGAAGTCAGCATTGACATGCACTGATAGCATTACAGCTATGTGGCTATAAATTTAGGATGAAAGGACAGCAAGACCTGCAGAGTTAGCACGACAATTATCACAGCCCAATAAATATCCCCAAAATATGTTAAATTGTTGTGTGTGTTTTTTTTTCCCCCTTCCATTATCAGAATCTATATTTATTATTAATAAATAATGACATAGCGGAAGAAGCTGAACACTTGACTAGTTATAATAGACCACCACCACCAGTCATATGCAATGCTTACTGCAGCTTTTAATACTTTAGGAATGTTTGTGCACTTATGATTGCATGGCATTAAAAAGCACCTACTGTAGCAGGCATAATGCTAAACTGACCAATGGCCCATTTGCTGAAGGGAAGCTGACGATTCCCCCGGCAAGGCTGCGGAATTTGCAGAACATAGGCAGGTTTATTATTAATATATTATTATTATTAAGCTATGACCTGAAAGTTAAAGATTAGAGAAGGCATCCGTTAATGAAAAACAAAAGAGCACCCATGAGGCTAATAGCCAATCTGGCCTGATTAGTTACCAAGATAAGCTTTGCAAGCATTAGATCAGAGCATTTAGATTATGAGTTTAAGCTGCCGAGACTGAAGGTCAGCAATGACCTGCACAGTTAGCCAGCAGTGGCCCAAAGGTCAGCAATGAACCTTGCCATGTGAAGCAACATCATAGTGTGAATTCCCTTAAAAGTGACACCATGACACGACGATAGAACTGAAAGCAAATTAAATTAATAGAAGACCTGCAAAAAGCTGTGATTCTCTTAAAAGTGACACCATGACATGACAATTGTATGATAGAACTGAAAGCAAAGGAAATTAATAGACCTGCAACCAAGCTGTGAATTCCCTTAAAAGTGACACCATGACACGACAATTGAATGATAGAACTGAAAGCAAATGAAATTAATAGAAGACCTGCAACAAAGCTGTTGAATCTGAAGACAAAAATGAGTACAATGTTATATCCGCAAAAGCACTGCTGATGAATCTGAGAACAAACGGGATGAGTACCAAGTTGAAAGTGCCAAATCATAACATGAAGCCGTACATAAACAAAACCCAACATGAATGTGCCAAATCCCAACTGCTTATCTGTGGATAAACAAGATGAGTTAAATGCTGAGTGAGCTGAAACATGCTGATGAAGCTGCTGATAAACATAACCGATACCAGCCACAAATTTAGCCAGCAGTTACGTACATGTTGGCGTTATGAGTTTAACCAAAGATGGAAAAATGAGGCTGAAGCTGTAATAGACAAAACAATGCTCAACAACCAAGCTGAAGACTGCCGGAATGAATGTGCTGCTTCACAACTTTAACGCGGCTGCTGAAAGCTTAGGACAAATGTAATTATTAGAATGCTGTATGAAAATGCAAAATTGTGAGTGCCGTGACTGACTAGCTTAACATAGCATATCTTATATTGTACAATGCTGAAATGAACAAGAGCACAATGATCAAGAGCAAAGCAATAGGTTGCATGTAAAATTCACTTGACATGATGCAAGGGGGATTTGAGAATGACTCATGTATGTTGACAACTATAGAATTATTATAGCCTGCTTAGAAGTTGCAGCATCAGCAGACGAATTAGCCAGCAATGACTAATAGCCTGCAATGATCTGAGAAATTATTATGATTGCAGCCAGCAATGGCCAACTGGTCAGCAATGACCTAAACAGATATTAATTTAGCCTGCAATAGTCAATCAGCAATGACGGGGCAGCAAAGTTCCTTTTAAAAATGTGATTGAATTTCATTGAATTCCAGAAAACTATCTTCATAATGCAAATAGCTTTAGGCCAGTGAACTTGCAAAATCCAAGCCTATGAAAAACTCGGAGCTGAAAATGATGCAACTGCTGCTTATTCATTTGCTTTTAAATATATACTGAAAGCCAGGCAAGTGTGTTTTTGGATTGAAGGTTGAAGAGAGCGTTCACCCAGATTACTGATTCGGCCTGCTTGCTGAAAAGGAAAGAACACAATTTAAGTAAAGAATAAACCATACAAACTATTTGATGTGGCATATGAGGATTACATGCATGAATGCCAGCTGCTGAAGCTGGTTTATGAATGAATTGAGTGAAAAGAGCCTCTACAATGATGCACATCATCATGAAGCCATTAGCATGTGAGCTTCCCAATGTGAATTAACACCAGCTGCTGGCTGCAGACAAGAATATGAAGGCAAGAGACGGCACTCTTTATGCTTTAAACAACTGCCCTGGTGCCATTTTGGCTTGAACCAATGGGGCAACACTAGGATGATCATAGCGACATGGCATCCACTCAGAGGTGGTCTTCTATGAACCAAAATGGCAGATTGCTGATGTTGCAATTGAATGACACTTCTTACAGATTTCTGGCAAAACGGCATTCTGCCTCGCTTGAAACAAGGAAACAGGCAGAGCAGCTTCTCCTCTTTGACTGTTCAGACCCGAATCCGTCCGGAGCATGTTATAAATATAGTCACGTTATAAACAACTAACCAACGCTGGTGGCCCTTATGGAAACAATGATGCTCGAAATGGTTAAAAGTTATACAATTTGGTCATTCAGTGGCATTTTACCGCCATGAAAAGTAATGTTAGCTGCTAGCATTAGCCACAGTAGCCGACTACCCATACTGCATTACATTATCCAAACACCCGAACGGCTCACGTTGCTTTTAATGCATAAAACAAAGCCGATATACAATGATTCACATTGAAGAACACCACGTGTAAAACCACCGTAACGTAACGATGTACCAAAAAATCCATTCAATTGAGGCCCCACAAAAAGCAGGTTTGAACCCATAGAGGGCACCTTGTGAAAATGATAAAGATTGTAGAATATCTAGCAGTTTGGTCTCAGATGTGAAATTCTGGGCAGAATTCTAAACAAAACCACCCCATAAACCATATATATATATATATACAGTATATATATATATATATTGGTTAAAGCTGGAACAATGTTTTGGGGTTAGTTAGAAACATTAATGACATGATAAACTGCTGAGGCAAGATAACGCACAAATTTAGAATGCAAATTTGGAATGCAAAATGAAAATTGCAAATGTGACTCATGGAGAATGTAGCCTATGAGCTGCTTGCTGCAAGGAAATATATTTAAGTTAGAATTTGACCATACAAACGATTACATTTATGATGCTATGAGAATTACAGGACTCATGTCTTGCGTAGGTTTAATAATGTGATTGAATGAGATACTGAATAAACCCAATCAACGTGTGAGCTTCCATGCTGCATGTGACTTCCATGCTGCATGAATGAAGCCTGCTGCTGAGGCATGTGCCTTGCAAATGCTGAATACTACCCGACCAGAAAAACGCTTGAAACGGAGCATGAACTACATCTCCCAGCATGCTTGGTGCTGGTATGGAACACTCCGGGTGATGACATCACGTTGCGCCTTCAACGTTACCCGGAAATGCCAGCTGCACTGTTATGGTAGCTAGCCTAGGTAAACCCAGCCCCCACGTGATCTGCTCTCACAGTTCCCAGTCACTAGGGTCTAGAGGTCGAGCCATTCAAATCGATTTCTGGGGCGATTGAAAGACCCGCGCAGACCCGCAGCCAATGAGTGACGGCGTGACTGCCAACATCAGTCCTGCCGTGATCGGCCAATCAGAGAGTGCGTCTTTGTCAATGACGTGTAACAGCTGCAGCGTCTTAGCACTACCTAGCCATTAGCTTTTTGTCTTTCCAAAGCATAGCTCCCGAGCTAGCTACTAGCTGGCTAGCTATATGGCTATGCAACTACGTTGAGGAAATTCAAGTGAAAACAGCTGTTAATGTTAATGTGGGAATCATGGTGTTGCAGATCGGTGGGGAGAATGATAAAGATGAGGATTTACATGGACGCTGTGAGCTTGTGTATGCAAATCCAGAGAACTTGATGAAAACAAAGTGGCTAAATATCCTGGCATCGGGTACACGAAAATTTACGTTATTAAATGCTCTAACGTTAACGGTAATTCTCATGTGTATTGTTTATTTAGCCTACTCAATCTCTCAGCCCATTTTGAGGCTGAACCAAATGACCAGTCCGGCTGCAATGATTGATTTGTGAGGTTAATGGCAGCCAACAGAACTTCATATTGTTTCCATACTGTACTGTCCTACTGTTCATACTCAAATTGTACTTTTTTGAATGGAACCGAATAAAAATGTTTTTGTTTGATACTCTATTCTGTTGTATTGTCATGTGAGAATGAAAACAGCTATAGTAATAGTACTTCAAAACAGTGGTTCTCAAAATGTTTCCACATAAGGATTCTTAAACTGAATAACGTGATGCTAGACCTGTGCTTGTTTATTTAGCACACGTAATAGTATAGATCCCCGTTATGAGGTCTGTTGATCAAAAATAACACCTATATCGAAATCGGATTTTAGCGGACCATACAAGCCGGGGCTTCAGAGCTGATCACCTGGACACATTTTACGGCGAAATTATCTGATAAACTTGTCTGTGCAGCTCTGTGGTGATCAGCTAATGTCTTCATAGCATTGTGATTATGATTTAATGCATTATGGAAGATAAACGCTGGTTTAACATAATTAAAATAATTCCCTACCAAACATGTAAAGTGAGGCTCATGGGCAGTAGACCATTTGGGCATAACATTATGTAATGTGACATGAGATCACCACATTTCAATAAATATAACGTTTTTGCACATTTGAATGCTGCTGGTCGTTTGTTTAATGCTGTATATTATATTGGATATTTAAAGCTGATACACAACACAATTGTGTTGAGGTAATTCCGCAAAGCTCAGTTAAAAATATAACATGTAACACTTCAAATGTAACTTTTTCACAGCAATACTGTACAGTCCAGTGGTACGGTGGGCTAATTGTTTGAATTATATCGAAATATATTTGCATGGTGTAGCATGTAATGCAGATACTGTAGCTGGATACTCTGACACAGAAAGGCAGACAAGCTAGCAGCAGGGATATTGTCACACTGATTCCAGATAAACTCGTCTGTCTAGCCAGCTACACAATATTACTGTAGCCTACATAATACCACAAGCTAAATGCAGCATATGCCAATGTAAGGCTGGGTAGCATTAGCTAACGTCATCCAGGCTATACAGTAATAGGCTATTATAAAGTTATGAAACGCTGATTCAAACGTTACAATAATAAGACACAATAGGAGCCAGTTACCCTACTGTAGCTAGAGAGAGTAATTTCAGACCACCAGATATCATCATATTTAATTTCAATAAATATAAAGCATTGATTGATTGAAGTAGACTGTTGGTCGGTTAAGTTTCTCTGTCATGTCCTCTGCTCCAATCTTCGGTTCGTAGTTTTAGGTGACGGGCCGAAGGCTGCTATCTGCTTTAGTTTTTGAGATGATCGAAAGATCAAAGTGAAAAGAATGTTCTAAATGCATCAGCTAGAAAAATATAGCCTATCCCTATATGATGAGATAAATTAGATTGGTGAAAGTTTGTCCAGAAAGATATCGTTTTCTCTCTCCTGCTGCAGGTAGGATGATGCACATAAATATAGCCTACATTATGTAAAGTCATTGCATAAATGTGTTTTTATTGTAAAACTAAAATGTGAAGTAGAGCCAATTTATTGGAGCGGACATCACAGTAGAAGTTACGCTGTCACTTACCTAAATCACGTTAAATCGACGAGGGATATATATAGACCCAGGATTACATATATGTTTCACATAGGGTGGTGTTTTCATTTCGATGTTTTATTTGGTCCAATATTGAAATGTTCTAAAATTGCAGGTTGTGTTACCATTACACAAAATTGAGATCTACCTTCATATCTATTTCGGCTCATTTTGGTTGATATTTAGTAGCGAAATGGAGTAGCACAATGCATGCTGGGAGGAAGTGAACAACAACAAACCATAACAAACGCATCACAGAATGAAGCCTAAGCTGGTAAGTCTGTTAAGATAATGTTTAGCGAATATAATTCATAATCGTTTTAATAATAATAATAATAATAATTCTAGCCAATGAAGACAAAACCCAAGACTGTGTTACAGTAGGCTAAGTGTATCTTGTCCTATAATTGACCAGACTAGACAGAGGTTGAAGTACAAGAGATAACATTTATTACAAAAGTTTACATCATCTGCAGATCACCACTTACTCGTGTCAATATTTTACCCTAAAATGTTTTAGCATTGATTTTAAAAGAATTGCAAAGAATAACAGTTTTATGTTCTCCTGTAGGATGTGTTTTAGAGAGTTTGATTCTTCGCTCCGTTTCCATTTCTGGAGAGTATTCAATGTTTCCTCTGCTCTTGTAATGAAATTGGAACACGTTTGGCAAATCCGACATGATTTGCTCTCCTGTTGGTGTAGTTTTACACCAACCCTCTCCAGGCATAGAAATACCCCCTTCTCGAGTGGTTTGCAGCTGCCCAACTTGCCTTTAGAACGAAGGTTTCTCTTACACAACCTGCAAAAATCGTTCACATTGGTAGTAGCCATCGCGCTGCTGTTGTGGTCGCTAGCAGTAGCCTAGTGAATGAAAGTGTAGTTAGCTCGCGTGCTAACAACAAAGGTCGCAGAGTGATGACGCCATCTGTTGCACTGCGCATGTGCTCTGTTCACTAAGCTGGTTGGATGATGGTTGGGTGATGGAGTGGTCTATCGGGGGGGGGGGGGGGGGGGGGGCACAACAACCGCTAGAAATCGATTACCATAGGTGGGGGACCAGACCCTTGTGACTGTAAGCAGGGTGAGCCTGAGAGCAGGTCACTGGGGGCTGGGTTTACCCAGGCTAGTATGTAGCATGAACAGCATTGTTCAGAATTAACCACCTAGTCATCACATTAATGACAGATAAACAGCAAAATCTGAAACGTAATGCACGTGTTACGGTGCAATGCAAAGGAACAATGATCCACATCATACTGCATTTAACACATTCACTGCCAACAGTTTTTTTTTACTGTAGGTAGCTTCTGCCAAGGTTTTTTTTTGAGGATTCTGGCTCATCTTTCAAGACCCGAGGATTATTTTCTGCTAGGATTTTGTGAACACAAAATATCTCAAAAGAACTAATAGAATGTGTGCTTTCTCTGTCTAAAAGAGTTAGTTTGTAGAGTTAGTAGTTATGTAGATATTAGCCGTTGAGTACAGCATGGTTTCAGAGTCTGAGACAGAAAGCTGAGATAATCGCAGTTTTGTGAAATTCAATCAAACAGTCAATTTAACCATTTATTTTTGGCATCAGACATCTAAACAATATAGTTCTGAACAGTAATTTTCTCCATAACAGCACCCGCACCCCCTCTCCTTCAAACTCCTCCCTCCGTGGGCGTGTCTCTGGTGGCTTTCAGCAGCGTTTGTCACAAGCGAGTTTCTGTTGCCTGTCTGAGCAGCCTCCCTCCCTGGCGGCCCCCTCGTCGGCGAGTCTGGATGGGGCTCCGTTTCTTGGGTTTTCGGTTGAGAGCTTTGATGAAGCTTTGTGCGATTCTAGGCTTTATGCTGCGTGTTTCAAAGTGTGTTTTGCACCCAGTCTATTTTTGGAACCCCCCACCGTTGTGCGCCACCGTTGTGCACCACCGCAAAAGCGTTTTCGCCTACAGTATGAGAATGAGGCTCGTTCGTTTCTGGGTTTTCGGTTGTGAGCTCAGCTGGAATGAAGCTGCGTGCGATTCTGGGCTTTCTGCTGGTGTTTCAAAGTGTGTTGCACCCATAATCTATTATGCAAATTTGCAATCCCCCACCGCCAGCTCCCAGCGCGAAAGCGAAAGCGTTTTCGCCTACAGTATGAGAATGGCTTCCTCACGCTTTTCCCTGCAGTTTTGGCTCGGCTTTCAATAGTCTGGAGAGCACTGCCGCCACTTAGTGGGTCGGTGGAATGGGTTGTACATGTTCGGTGGCTCCCATATTTATATAGGAGACGTAGGGGGCTTTGATCAACGTCCCACCGTCAAATTTTTTTTTTTTTTTTTTTTGACGAGATATCTCGTCCACGGCAGTCAACCGTTGGATTTTGTTTGACGAGATATCTCGTCCACGGCAGTGAACGTGTTAACATGTGCCTTGTGAATGCTGAAGTAAAGCAATGAACTACATTTCCCAGCATGCTTGGTGCTGCTCTGAAAGTCTCTGGGTAATCACGTCACCTTCAACATTACCCGGAAATGCAAGCTGCATTGTTTTGATAAGAAATTCGTGTGAAAAGTTGGAATACCTTGCTCTGCTTGAGGGAACTTTGCATCTGGCAATCCTGGATTAGACAAAGCAAGGAGTTTGAAGGACTGCTACTGCCGACTGGATTTTCAGTGACCAGGAGGAATCTCCCTGCTTTAGTGCTGAGTGAAATGCAGCAACCACGTCGGGGCCAAGAGAAGCATGTCATTGAATCATGCATCCAGGGGCGTATCTACGGGTGGGCCTGGGTAGGCACAGGCCCACCCACTTCTTGCCCTGGCCCACCCCAATTTTTTTTTTTTTTTTTTTTTTTTTGGTTGTTTTCTAGAGGCAAACTTGCTGCTGCATTGCTAGCCAATGGTTTTGTTACTTTTGTAAAAACGCAGGGCACATCATCTCCAGAGTCTAATGCATGACAACTTCATGACATCTAGGAATTTTGTTCTCTCTGTGGATAAATAAACCAGAGGGCGTCTTGTTCAAACTTGAAGCAGCCTCAGTGTTGTTATTTTTTAAACTCACAGCAGTATATGGATCAGTGGTTCTAATTTCTGTATAAAAAAATACAGTATACACACAAGTATAAGCATTCATGTATGCAACATTTGGCACCTATATGTAACCTTTTAAGGTTGAGATAATTGTATTATCATTATATGGTCCAAATATTTCAGTAAAGCACTTGAAACACTTGAAATATTCTTGCTTGGGTGGTATCATTCTACTTGAAATGATGGTCAAATGCATTATTTTTAGTAAAATAACACGTCGGGCATCTGCGCCGGGCATCTGCACCCCTTCCTATCCAGGCCCACCCAATTTGATCCAGGCCCACCTATAATTCAATTTCTGCATACGCCCCTGCATGCATCGCCCGAGAATTAGAGTGGCTACAAACATTAACAACAGCGCGACCAGCAACGCTTGATTACGTCATTTGCAGACTGCAACGATTTAGCAGGTAAGCCTGCCTTGCAGCATGATAACATTTAGCAAAGCTGAACTGAGCAGAACACATTGCCTTGATATGAAGCAGCGGTGTGAAGCGACATATAGTAGTAGTATTCACTACAGGATCGAACAGATCCTCAGAATCGCTCATGGTGAGTTCAACCAATGCAAAATACACCGACAGCAAAATATATGTAGCGAGCAATCGCCATACAACCTGATGCGAGCCTGACAGAAGCGGTGTTTGAGAGGCTGAATGAGACAGAAAAAGCATATTTAAGGAACCCGCCTCCAAGCAATTGGCTTACGACAGGGTTGAGGAGCAATGTGGCTTACACTGGAGGTGTGTGGGGTGAGAGGTGATGAGAGCAGTGATGTGACACTATGCTATTGGTTAACACTTTAAGTGCCACGGCCCTTGGGCAAAAGGTTGCTTGCTGTGCCACATAGGCCGCAATGCATTTTAAAACAGTCATATAATTTCTTTAATAATTACTATGTAAACACTGAACACGCACAAATAACGATGAGACTCTCTTCTATCACCTGCAAAAAAAAGTTTATTGATCCCATTTTCCCTTCTTTAGTTATGAGCCGGAGAAGATAGCTTGATTGAACGAAAAACAGAGCTTTTTTTCTACGAGCTGAGATAATGAGCCTTTTGTGAAATTAAACATTTCAAGCACATCACTGACTCTGAAGCTAATTTTCTGATGTAGTCACACCTCAAAAATAATTTCCTTCAATAAAACAGTGAAGGCAAGGGAAATTTGTTTGGAAGAATAATATTTTTAGCTGAAACCAGCAGCGCTGGCGCCTGCATGCGCTGCTGGTTGCAGCTTCTTGCTGATCTTTTGCTGCTGGTGGGCATCGGATATTCTGGCTTGCGTTTGCCAACCCTGTCCTGCTGTCTGGGTCTGTGTTGTGTACTTGGCTCTGCGTGCCCACCTCCCCCCCTCCTCCTCCCCCCCCCCGTTGTGGGAGGAGTGTCTCTCTGCTCTGCTGTTTTCTCTGCCTGTGCTCAGCACTGAAAAAGTCCGCTAGATCCTGCTTTTTTACAGCCGCGTGTACCAGCTCCCATGCTTCAAGTTGAGAATAATAACAAATCCACGGCTGATCATGCAAATGGGTGTTGCAGCGGACACGGAGGCTGTTGCAGCGGACACCGAGGTGCTCAATTGTGATAGCAGATTGGCTGCTGCAGGGGCACAGCTAAACGTTGCTTCAATGAAGCAGCTGCATACGGACGGATGCGATGCGATTTCCTGCTTTTCCCCAACGACATGGGGACTTCTTCTGTGTGTTTCACTCCACGTTCTCTCATCTGGAGAGCGCTGTCGCCACCTAAGGGTTCTGTAAAATAGGTTAGACACATTCAATACCTCTGATATTGTAAGAGGCGATGTAAGAGGCATAGATCGACACCCCCCCGTCAAAAAAAAAAATTCGAGTTATTGACGCCATTTGGCGTCGCTGGCACTCTACGGTAAATTTCTAATGACGCCATATGGCGTCGCTGGCACTGAATGTGTTAACAAAGACTGGGCGGCAACCAGCTGATTGATCATTGAAACCCGGAAATTGACAGCTTATTATGATCTTGTGAGTAGATTGAAGAGTGGAGATATAAAGTGAATTAAGGAAGTGTAAAAGATATTATAGTCTTCCTGGCTTGAACTTACGTTGAGAACTACATTAACAAGCAGCTAACGTTATCTGGTCAAAACCACATTACAGCAGCTACAAGCAGCAAGGTCCCTCCATGAACCGAAAACACAGCCCCGACTCTAGTTTTCCCCCGATGTCGGTCACATTGCTGCTGTCTGGCCAGACGGGCTTCACTAGATAAATATGTATTTATTTTTGTGTGTGTACTTTTTGCTGGAGTCTGTGTTGTTTGCTTTTGCTGGCAGCTAGCGATGAACGTAACGTTAGCCACTTCCTGTTAACCGTCTTCTTCGTTGGTATTTCCGCCAGAGCCATGAGGACAAGAAGCAAGCTCGTGAACGTGCAGAATGTCACATCCGCCCAATTTCCTGGGAAAGTATAACCCGTGAGAAGCATGATAATCCTGCAATATCTTTGCAATGGATGAACGCAGAGAGACGCGGCTGGGCTCGTTTTTTAAGTTAAGGAACGGCGCATTCACTCATTGGTAATAGAAAACACTTTGTGAACGTTTATTTTCCGACCAAACGTACGGATAGTACCTTTAAAATACAAGAGCAGATAACAGTACAGAGTTTGCAGCAGAACAACAACGAGGAACATCATGTCAGTCATACGCCTGCCTAAACAGGTGGGTTTTGAAAAGGGAAATGGAGTCAATGTTCCTGATGTCAGGGGGGGAGACCGGGTGGGAATAGTGATGTGTAGGACGTCAGAGAGGTATGGAGGAGCGAGGTTATGGATGGCCTTAAATGTATGGAGGAGGATCTTATAGTCAATGCGGTGTTTGATGGGAAGCCAGTGGAGTTGATGTAGAACGGGGGTGATGTGACTGATGGATGGTGTTCTGGTGATGATACGGGCAGTTGAAACTTATGGAGGAGTTTGTGGGGGAGACCAAAAAGAAGGGAATTGCAGTAATCCAGGCGGGAAGTAACAAGAGAGTGAACCAGGGTTGCGGCGCTGTTGGGAGTGAGTGAAGGGCGGAGGCGGTTGATGTTGCGAAGGTAGAAGTAGGCGGACGACACCCAGACTCTTAACCTGAGGGGAGGGGGGAACCGAGGAGTTGTCTATGGTGAGGGTGAAACTGGGATGTTTGGTGAGGGTGGACTTGGAGCCAATGAGGACTACCTCAGTTTTATTGTTTATTGTCTGTTGAGTTTGAGAAAACTGGAAGAGAACCAGGATTTGATTTCCTGCAATAGGCACAGAGGGAGTGATATAATTGTCTGGGTAGACGTGACCTCCCTGATTTCTAAGTTAAAACAGCCCCGAAATCTGGTGGGGATGCAATTCTCGGCGGGGATGCGGAAATGTTCACGGCACGTCCCGCAGGCGCAAATTAGAGCCGTGCCAAATCATCTGCGGCCCCAAAATGCCAGCGCAAACGGGATTTGTGCGATGATAGGGCCCGTTGTTTTTAAACGATAAAAATCCTCGTTCTTCAGGCCATAGACACAGCACAGCTGACCACGGCAGCTGGTTTATCAAAACGTTTGCACTGTTTACTGCAGTTGTGTCGGATCGAGGTCGGATCACGTTCTCACCACAAACAAACCGCACCAGAGTTTGTTTAAAGCGGACCGAGACCACCCTTTCTTGGGGATCTCGGTCCACTTGTTTTGTCCCGCATCCGAGTGCGATTGCTGTGTTCACACTCCCCCAAACGAACCGCACCAAGGGGGAAAATGCTCTCTGTTTCGGAACAACTGCTCCAAACGAGATAGGTGTGAATACACCCTTAGATATTTATACTACAGCTACAGTAAGAATAATAGAATGTTATGAAGGTAAGTTGAGAATTGTTGTAAAACAAGATATCAACATTCTATCAGCTGTTTGAACATAAACTGCCCTATCTTCGCAACGGCGGTAATTTTGCGTTAGCGCCCGTTTTGCGCTGGAATAGCGCCGTGCAAAGCCCTAATTGTGGGCATGTCGGGCCGCTGCGCCTCACGTCATCTCAGCGCTACTCATCTTGGCACTGAACCATCTAGTCGTGAGCACGGTGTCCGGTGACAATTTGCACACAAGATGAGTAAGTCCACGCTGACAAAGTAGCCAACTCATGTGTATACGAGGGATCAGTGTTGTAAACGAAGCTGGGGCGAACTTATAATGGGACCCTATTGAGCCAGCCTAGTTAGCAGGCTCGTGCTTGTTGTATTTGTTTATCCGTGATTGATTGAGTTTGACACTGTGCATGTTTGTTTATAGTGGTTTCAGATACATTTGACTTTTATCTAGCATTTATTAGCGATTTGTATTGATTTATATTTGGAATAGAAGCATTATCCATAACCTGCCACCAGGGCGGCAGTATGACTGGGGTTAATGTTAAGAGGGCTACAAATTCGTAGAAGAAGAGTGCTTTTCCCATGAAGAAGAGACAACGTTAACTCAGACTACTGACTGAATGAATGAGTTATGCCCTTTCACACTGTTCAATGATATATACTGTATAAACATCCTTGTTCAACTCAAAGTTGTCTTCTATGATTGTAGCGAACCTGAATACAACAAGACCAAAAAGTTCTAGCGGGAGTGGGTGTGTGGTGACTGCCTCGGCCAAAAAGGAGTTAGGTCAATCAGCGCTCGATTGCTCTTCCTCCTTCCTCCTCTTCCTCCTTGAGGACCCGGATGGCGCACACACATGTTGAAATTTTTGAACACAAGATTCTGAAAATTTTGAATTTAATTTTGAAATAGGAATGTGGAAACTGAATAATTTCAAAGCAAATAAATTCAGTTTAAAATTATGCTATTCAGATTCAGTTTTTCAACTCACATTAAAAAATAAAAATTTCAAAATAAAAAACAGCAATTCAATTTCAAAATGAAAAAATTCGAATTCAAATAGAGCAATTCAAATTCAAATAGAGCAAAAAATTTCGAATTCAAAAAGAGCAATTCAAGCAATTCAAATTCAAAATTCAAAATTTCGAATTCAAGTTGAGCAATTCGAATTCAATTTGAGGTGGCACATAAATCAGCCCATATAACCCTGTCTATACACTACTGTGTAATATTTACTAGTAATTCTGTTTCAGATTTTATAATAATATGAAAATATAAATGTAATATATACACATCATACAATAACATGTATAATTATATACATATTAATATACACACACATTCATATATTTATCTAAATATATGACTACAATACTCATTATATACGCATATTTACACACACACACACACACACACACACACACACACACGGAAAAGCAACAAGAAAGTAACCCCAAAAAATAAAAATAAAATAAGCAGTACCCTTATAACACCTAGTGATACCCAACACCTCCCTCATCCCTATAACTTGTGAAGATTGTGTCTTTGTACCTACTTTTAAACTGTTTTATGTTTGGACATTGTTTTAACTCCACAGTGCACCTGTTCCATATTCTCACCCCGCTGACTGAAACACAAAAACTTTTCCTGGTTGTTCGAATAAATTCAATATTAAAATTAAATTTCCCTCTCAAATTATAATCCCCCTCGTGCATGCTGAATAATGACTGTATATTTACTGGTAATAGATTATTTTTAGCTTTGAACATAATTTGAGCTGTTTGGTATTTGACAATGTCTGTAAATTTCAGTAGTTTTGACAGTAGAAATAATGAGTTTGTGTGTTGCTGGTAACCAACGCTGTGAATGGTTCGTATTGCTCTTTTTTGTAAAATGATTAGTGGCTGTAGTGAAGTTGTGAAGTTGTTGCCCCAAACCTCAGCACAGTACTGTAAGTAAGGTAAAACTAGTGCACAGTATAGCATGTGGAGTGATTTGTGATCCAAAACCTTCTTTGCTCTGTATATTATTGCAATGCTTCTTGAGACTTTAGTTTGTACATGTTTGATATGTGGTTTCCAGCTGATTCTGTCATCTCATACATAGTACATACATACATACATACATACATACATACATACATACATACATACATACATAAATAAATAAATAAATACAAATACAAAATGCAGTTTGCAATCAGATTCTCTCTCTCTCTCGCTCTGTGTGTGTGTGTGTGTGTGTGTGTGTGTGTGTGTGTGTGTGTGTGTGCATGTGCGTGCGTGTGTTCAGACCTCAACCATGGGCGTTGGGGCAGTGAGGAGGAGTCCAGGCTGAAGCAGGCTCTGAAGGCCCACATGGAGGGTCTGGCATGGTCCTCTGGTTCCTCAGGTGGTTCTTGGGTGTCCAAGACTCAGCTGTCTGAGAACCTGCCCTGGAAGCAGATCAGCCAGCAGGTCCAGACCAGATCCTTGTCCCAGTGCCGGAGTAGATGGTGAGTAGGCTGTGATCAACATCATTTAAGTCTATTGTTACAGATTGTGGGCGGGGCCACAGACTGCAAAAGACAGATCATGGATATTTAGATATTTTAGTATTGCCTTTCATACTGTAATGTTACGTCATTTTAATGAGTTAACATAGCTAGCCGGCAAGCACTAATCAGCTAGCATCAGGCCAGGCCAAAAGTAGAGGGGCTAACAACAGAGATGGAGTTAGACACTGGTGCGTCAGTTTCATGTTTTTTCAATTCTAGTTTTCGTTTTTGCGTTAGTTTTCGTTAACTATAATAACCTTGGGACACTGGTACAGGTCACTTTTATGACTACTGCTCTTATTTATTTCACTCTTGTTTTCTTTCCTACTGTTTGTAGGGTGTCTTTTTATTGTTGTATGTATCTTTTTATATAAACCCTGAGTCTGGATTAAAGTTTGATTGATTGATTGATTGATTGATTGATTGATTGAATGCAAAATTCAGGCACATTCCCATGCGCCATACCCACATTTTCCTGCTGAAAATCTATACAGGTGAAGTGATCTCCCCAGTGGGTGTCATGAAAGTCAGTGCAGATAAACAAACAAAGAGCACAACTCCCCCTTCTATGTGGTGAAAGATGATGATGCACCACCCCTGTTTGGTCATAAGTGGCTGAGGAAAGTGAGACTGAACTGGAGAGCGATAAAAACGTCAGATACATACATAACATGGGGAAGGCACGTTCGAAACAGTGCTACGCAGGCATGCCGATATTCAAAGATGAACTGGGAACACTGAAGGGCTTTGACAGCCCGAGTTAATATTCTATTAGCCATCGCCCTTTTAGGCTTCCACTTTATGACTGAAGTTTTTCTTCTCCTTTGGTGCCACCAACTATAGGCCCCTTACACACATTTCCCCTTTAGGTCCGCAAGTGGGGTATAACCCCGGGGCGCGCCTACTGCTCTTTTCCCAAAATGTCTTCACGAGCACAGACACACACGAGAAGACTGAGCAAAGATGAGCAGCGTACAGCACCACAATGAGACCGGCGGCAGTCCACCAGGCAGCGGACCAGAAGCGCCTCCACCATCGCTTTTGCCCCGGCTATCCGCCCCTGCCCGGAATGCAAGTCGGCTTACATCAGTCCGGATGATTTGCACTACAAGTGCTTTCGCCTGCCTAGGTCCCAGGCTCGCAGGTCTGGCGCTCAGCTCTGCTGACATCGCCTGCCCGTACTGCCGGGACTTGCCGCGAGCGGAGCTGGTAGAATGGGTGGAGTTCTTCGAGGACATCGAGGAGGAACTCCCTGGGTGGGCGAGCGATGCTTCCACGGCGGTACCGTGCCACCCAGCTCATCCAAGACCAATGCAAGCCAAGCAATCAAAGCAAGCCTTCTGATTGGTCGCGCTGGAGGGGCCCCCTGCCTCCCTCAGCGTCTATTAGCCTCGCCCACTCCTCATTGGACTCAACCTTTCCGTCCAATCATAGCGGCCTCACCATAAAAGCAGCACTCTCGCCCCACAGTTCAAACAACAGAGGAGAGAAGCATTCCCACAGGGGACGGTGCTTCCCCGCCCTTTCTGTACGGCCCCCACGCACACAGCAGTGGCACGGTGGGCCAAGGAATGGCTGTTAAAACAAACCAAAAACACAGACCCATACAGAGTGCGTTCTCTCTCAGAATGCAGCTTAATATGGAGACAGATTTCCCGAGGTCAGAAGTGAGTTATGGAAATAATCACAGAGGGGTACAGTACTCTCTTCAGTTCAAGGAGCCCTGCTTCAGGGGTGTGTTAGAAACAGTGGTTTACTCCCCAGAAGGGAAGTCAGCCGTAGACAGGGAATTGCAATACCTTCTGAGGAAGGAAGCAATTTCTCCAGCCCCCCCCGGAGGAAGCACGGAGCGGTTTTTACTCTCGCTACTTCCTCACGAGCAAAAAGTATGCCCTGTCCTGGATCTCTCCTATTTCAACAGATCCATTTTAAAACAAACGTTTCACATGTTGAGAATCAGAAGTCTGATGACATGTATAAAACAGGGCGATGTATAGAGTCATTTCCATGTTGCCAGACACTATTGACAGCCAGCAAAACAAGCAATTTGATTAGCGAACGTGCATTGACGATGCGGTGCACGATTGCCCTGTGTAGTACACTGTGTAGTTGTTTGAGCACATTGCTCCAGCTGGAAACAAGGCTATCTCAGTGAGTAATCGACCAATTTGAAAAAAATGTGTCACGATGAGTTTATTAGACACATACAGTGTGGAAAATAGGGTCCAGGTTGAAAAAAAACTGAATTATCCTTTAACCTTCTGACAATGTGGCCCCCTGAGTTGAATAGCCCTGTTGTATGCCTTGCTTGACTATATGTGTAAGTTGTCTGTCTTGGGGGTAATTGGTTACTCACTGCGTCCAGCTAATTCTCCCGACGTCTGATGCTAGCTGGCCCGGACCTTGAAACGGCGCTTTGGGCGTCCCCTCGCGTCATCTTCCAGGCTTTGGGATTTGGCCAGCTAGATGCTGTTGTGCTGTAAAGTTCATAGGGGTGTTGGGAAGTGGACCCCGTGCATAGTGGTGGGTGTAGTGGTGTGTCGTCCTATTGGCTGTTGTCTCTGGTTAGATTTATGTCTGAGTTTTTCAGGTAGCCCTTTGCTACCCACCTCTGTGCATGCAACCAGTTGTGGCAATCAGCACCACACCACTTCCAGGTATGTGTGCCTCTCTGTAGTCTCACGCCACCAGGAAACCCAGCTACAGTATATAGGGAGGCAAGAGTTAAAGCATCTCACGTGTATGTCAGCTTCACCTACTGTTCTCTCCGCCTACACCTAGACCTCAACAACATAGATCCTAAAAATGAGCCATAGCAGTCTCATTTTTAAGCAGCGCAGCCGCTTGTACAAGTGACATGTGTCCGTTGGTAACATGGGATTTGGACGGGATGTCAGTATGAGCATGGGATCTATAGCCTTGCAGCCTAGCCTATTATTATTGTTGTTATTCATTGTGTTCTTAATGATCTCACTTATTGTGTGTGTGTGTGTGTGTGTGTGTGTGTGTGTGTGTGTGTGTGTGTGTGTGTGTGTGTGTGTGTGTGTGGTGGGGGGGTCTGTCTGTATCTCTGCCTGTCTGTCCTTCTTTCTTTCTCTCTGACTGTCTGTCTCTCTGACTGTCTCTCTGCCTGTCTATCTCTCTGATTGTCTGTCTGGCTTTCTCTCTGTCTGTATGTATGTCTGTCTGTCTCTGTCGGTCTGTCTGTCAGGCTCTCTGTCAGTCTGTCCATCCCTCTCTCTGTCTATCTGTCTGTCTCTCTGACTGACTGTCTGCCTGTCCTTCCAGGATTACCATCTTGAAATACAAGATGGCACCAGGTCAGCATTTGGCTTTCAAACGAGAGCCAGAGGATGTTCAGGCCAAAATCCACCTAATCAACAAGTAAGTTCACCTCAGATAATGTATAAATCCACCTCACACTGACCTCAGAGCAGATCTAAATCACCTCACACTGACCTCAGAGCAGATCTAAATCACCTCACACTGACCTCAGAGCAGATCTAAATCACCTCACACTGACCTCAGAGCAGATCTAAATTACCTCACACTGACATCAGAGCAGATTGATTTGATTTGATTCGGCAATAGAAAAAACAATAATACAAAATACATCATAGCTTTAAAAATTGACAAGGATGGCACAATAAAGTCTCAGACTTATTTCATAATGTGGTCCTTGCAGGGCCGAGGTCAGGATGAAATGACTTAGGGGGCGGTTCTAACTGGGGAGGGGGCTGATTTTTTTTTGTTCTCGATTTATTTTTTATTTTTATATGATATTTTTATATCGTAAAACATAGGTTACATACACGCTATGCCTATTTCTGGACTTTTTAACCATAATAACCTCTGAAAAGCACAATAACAACACAAGAAAGACTACTATTCAAAATCAAATAAAACATTTATTTCACAGCAGCAGCTTAAGGCATTAATAGAGCTGAGCTTTGCATAACGTGAAATGCGGGACCTGTCTGGAGCACTCTGAACATATATGTCTATATGAAAAGTCATAGAATAAACAATTGCTGCAAAAATTGACAAAAAACTAAACAAAATAATAGCCAGTCAGTGCCAGGTTCATTAAATTAAAGAAATAAAGTGATCAGATGCGTTGTCTTGGGTGCAGCTGATTTCTCTGTGTGTGTGTGTGTGTGTGTGTGTGTGTGTGTGTGTGTGTGTTTTAATCACGTCATGATCACTACAACATGCAGTGAGGTTCAAATTTAATAAATAGCTACATCTCTGACACCTTGTGACAACCAAAGCACAGCAAATAGCGCTTCCCTGCCAATTCTGAAACAACAGAGCTATGTTTATATGGGGTAGCCTACATCAACTTAAACTGATCAAATTTGATGAAGACTGCAGAAACAGCCTGTCTGTCCGTCCAGCATAAGGTGACCAGATGTCCTCGATTTTCGGGGACAGTCCCCGGTTTTGGTGACCTGTCCCCGGCTGGAGCTGTCCCCGAAAATGTCCCTGATTTTCTACTGGCGTCTGCGGCCGATATTACTCGAGCTCTAGCGGGCTCATTCTTACATCTAGAGTGAAGATACTTATAGGGTATGAAACTGTAAGACCTGCACTAGGGTTGGCACGATGGACGATGGCATCGACCATCGTGATTGGCCGACCCCCCATCGACCTCTGAGCCTTCTACATCGGATCGTCGTGATTAATTATCTGTTCTAATTAAATTTGTGCCGTTTTAATAATAAAACATACCAAGTCAACTTACCGTGACGCGTGGGGGACGCGCCGGCAGCATTAAACGAGCGCCCCCAGTTCAGACTCAGAGAAGCCTCCCCTCCTCCTCCTCCGCTCTAATGCTTCTCTACACTGGGTATGCTTGTTTAATGTCGCCGGGGCGTCCCCCGCGCACGAGAAGTCAGTTATTTTGTTCAAGATTCAAGATTCAAGATTTTTATTGTCACTCCATGGTACAAGTATCACGTGTGAAATTATTCTACTGTGGACTCCGTTTACAACATAGTACAAATGTAACAGGGCATATGAGTGCAAAAACAACAAGAGACACAACAATCAATAAGGCAGTATAGTGATAAGACAAGTCAGAGACAGTGGCATATTCACTGCACATAGGTGCACATGTCATGTGCATACTTTAGCCGTGCTTAAACATTTAAAATTTGGCGTATTTGACATACAGGTGCAAATAGCATATTCCTTATTAAACATACAATTAAACTCGGCGTTTTAAATTTGGCGTCTTTGACATACAGGTGCAAATAGCATATTCCTTATTAAACATACAATTTAAACATTAGACATACGTAATGGTAGCAGCTACGGTACGGTACAGTACGGCTACTGCACTATTTGTGTATGTTAAGGAGTCTCGTGGCCTGCGGGAAGAAACTGTTCCTCAAGCGATTTGTGCGTGCTTTTGGAACCCTGTATCTTCTCCCTGAGGGTAACAGGGAGAACAGGCTGTTGTGGGGGTGGTTTGTGTCTTTGATGATCTTCAGGGACCTCCTGAGGCACCGCTGTTTATACAGTTCATGCAGATCTGGCAACTCACATCCTGTTACGTGCTGGGCCGCGCGTCTCACTCTCCGTAGCGCCCTGCGGTCCATGGTGGTACAGTTCCCGTACCAGGTGGTGAAGCAGCCAGTCAGCAGGCTTTCAATGGTGCCTCTGTAGAAGTCCGTAAGGATTTCTGGCCTTAGCCCAAATTTCTTCAGGCGCCTGAGTCCGTGTATTCGCTGTTGGGCCTTTTTGACAACAGTGGCGGTGTGGCCGGCCCAAGTGATTGGGGGGTGTGTGCCCCCCCCCCCCTCCTGTAGTCTACAATGATCTCCTTGGTCTTGGAGACGTTCAGAGAGAGGTGGTTGTCCTGGCACCATTGTTCCAGGGCCCCTACCTCCTCTCTGTAGGCCGTCTCGTCGCCCCCCGAGATCAGCCCCACGACCGCTGTGTCGTCTGCAAACTTCATGATGGTGTTCGAAGTTTGAGTCGCCACGCAGTCATGGGTGTAGAGGTCGTACCAGAAGGGGCTGTTTTTTTTAGTTTTTGTTGATACCTGGGTACGAGTAGAATGGAGGCGTGGTCCGATTTGCCGAAGGGGGGGCGGGGGACGGCCTTGTAGCCATGGCGGATATTTGAGTAACATTGGTCCAGTGTGTTTCTGCCTCGGGTGGGGAAGTGAATGTGCTGGTGGAGCGTGGGCATTCTTCCTCTCAGGTTTGCCCTGTTAAAGTCCCCAGTCACCACCAGGGCCATTTCCGGTTGTTTTGTCTCCTGTGCGCTGATTGCCCGTTGCAACTCTTTCAGTGCGACAGTGACGTTCGCTTGTGGAGGAACGTATACACCCATGATGGTGACTGTCGTGAATTCCCTGGGACTCCAGAACGGCACGCATTGTAACATTACATACTCAAGATCTGCTGAGCAGTATTTCCCAATGTCGGTAATGTTTACACACCAGTTTTCGCTAATCATTAGACAAACGCCGCCGCCTTTCTTTTTCCCGGATCGTTCATCTCTATCTCCTCTGAATACACTGAATCCTGGTAGAGTGATAGAATGATCCGTTGTATCAGGAGTGAGCCAGGTTTCAGTCAGACATAGAACGTTACATCGCGCTATGTCTTTTTGGAATTGTGCTCGCGCTCTTAATTCACATAGCTTATTCTCCAAAGATTGGACATTTGCCAGTAGAACGCTGGGTAACGGTGGCTTGTTGGCGCGCCTTCTTAGGCGGGCGAGTATTCCACCTCTCCTACCTCTTTTCCGTTGGTATTTTATAAGTTCAGGAAATTCCGTGAGGTCGGGAGCTTGCCAGTTACTGTTGGGATAAATTTGTGCGTTCCTGAATTGGATCAGCGCATTCCTGTCGTATTTTTGCCCGACGCTGGTGTCTGCGTCTTTGTTCTCCTCCATTGTGGGGAGCGGATGGCTGCAGCGAACAGCCGTCTGTGTAGTTTCTTGCAAAGAAAAGTGTGAAGACGCTACTATATACACTATTTAAAAACACTGTTATATACACTAGGTATTTACAAAGCGAATCGAAGCAACAAAATTAAAACAAAACGCGTTTACACTAGAATAAAAAGCCTATTCGTCTAAGAAGTTACGGAGCTCTCAGCGGATCGCCCTCTCCCGGCGCCTCTATACCAATCTTTTTGTGAAAACTTTTAAGAGAAAGAAGAAACCTCACGTTCTTTCCTGTTTTCAACCCACAGTGAGTACAAGTCTTCAAATGTGAATTTAACTCTCCTGTTTCAAAAGTGAAAGTTGAAGTTGATTGATACAACACTAGCAATATTGAACAGCGCAGGCTAACGTTAACGTTACAGTCAGATCCTGACCAACAACGTGTGTGTGTTGAATTTAACTAGCTGGCAGAAAAGTGACAGAATTACTGGCGGATATAACGTTAGATTCGCGTGGGCTTTTGAACCTAATAAGAGAGGGTTGAGGAGACTGGAGAGAGTTGAGAGAGAAATCGAGCAGCAGTAGCAGCTAGGCTACTGCTAGCTGTTACAGCAGTACTGCTTGAAGAGCCAGAGCCAGGCGAATCTAACGTTACAGTATATCAGCCAGTAATTCAGTCGGTTTTCTGCCAGCTAGTTAAATTCAACACACACACGTTGTTGGTGAGTAACGTTAACGTTAGTTTTGCGCCGTTCAAATTGCTATAGTGACAGCCGATGCCCACTTCAGTCGCGTGGCTCTGTGCTGTAGCACAGAGCAGTATTCAAGCCCGCTGGTATCATGTAGAGCTCAGGCTCAGCTGTCCTGTTAACGTGAACGCATTACAGCAACGCAGCGACTTAATAAATAATTAATTATTCCCCCAACCCCCACCCCAATGATGATGGCATCGTGCAAAACGATGTTTCACTGTAAAATAATCACGATGGATAAATTCCTGACATCGCACAACCCTAACCTGCATCATCTATTGGGACCAACAATGTCATGCTACCTTGTCGGGATGGGGGCGAAATAATGAATTTTGAAAAACCGGCATGGTCAATTTCAAAGGGGACCCTTGACCTCTCAGCTCAAGATATCTGAGTGAGAATGGATTCTATGAGTCCCCACGAGTCTCCCCTTTACAGACGTGCCCACTGGCAAACCACTCAAGCAGAAAGGTTGCAGGAGGCTTATGGGCGGGTTAAAAGCATATCACAGCATCACGTCTATGTAGCCCATTGATCCAGACATCCAACAAGTGTGTACATGTTTTGCTGCAGCTCTTTCAGGAAATCTTGAACAATGAAGAAGAACTGAGGCTACACTGAAAATACTTTTGGAGATCTTAGGCTATTCATAAAACATTTGACGCTGTAGGACGGCCAGGTCTAATACTGCTGGAGAGAACACATTGACATTTTGTAAAGGGGCACAGTGAAGTGTGGGGGGGGGGAATCATCCCCTTTCTTATTTCATCGGTAATAACAGCAGATATTTTAATAATATATTTGATTGCCGGACTGGAAATGTCCCCGATTTTCATTTGAGAAATCTGGTCACCTTAGTCCAGCATTAACCCATGTGAAAATATCACAACACATCCTGCTCTGCGCCTCTGCTAGGTGTTTATACTTTTTACGAGCGACAGCATCCAAGATCAGCGTTGAGCGATACTGGAACGGACGTCACGTTCAGCGATGCCCGTTGGCCTATGATAAATCGCTGGACTTTAAACTGCCCTTAAGATTGACTAAAGCATGCATATTCTCTGTTTTCGACTAGTTTTAAGGAAAACAGCATACTTAAGTGAGCCAATCATATGTTATGGCGGATTGGCTTAACCAATCAGGTGTCTGGGAGTTAAACCTGAGGGCTGTCCACTCTGTGGGCAGTGCTTGTGTATTTTCCCTTAACTAGACCAGCTCAGTGGCCTTGTGGTTGGAGTGTCCGCCCTGAGACTGGGAGGTTGTGAGTTCGATCCCCGGCCGAGTCATACCAAAGACTATAAAAATGGGACCCATTTCCTCCCTGCTTGGCACTCAGCATCAGAGGGTTGGAATTGGGGGGTTAGATCAGTGGTTCCGAACCTTTTTTGTGTTATGTACCGCTTGAGCTGTTTTACCATGCCAATAGTACCCCTCACTCATGCATGTCGATAATTCTCCTAAATTTGTTATATTAAACTTTTAGATTACCTCTCTAACACATCTCATTATTAAAATAATTTTAATGACTCATCTTTAATACAATTCTGACAGTTTTCAATTGGAAAAAGTAATCAGTTTTTATCATTTTGGAAATACATTGTAATCCCCAATCTTTCCAAGTACCCCCTGCAAGCTGCTGAAGTACCCCTAGGGGTACACGTACCCCTGGTTGGGAATCACTGGGTTAGATCACCATATGATTCCCGAGCGCGGCGCTGTTGCTGCTCACCGCTCCCCCAGGGGATGGGTCAAATGCGGAGAACAAATTTCGCACACTCAGGTGTTTGACAATCAGTGGGACTTTACCTTTACCTTTACTTTAGTGGCTTCGATGTATCTCCTGGCAACACCGTAAACAAATGGCTGGCTTGACCCCCTACTGTTTGCGGCCTGTGTGCCCAGGACCTCTGTCTCTGCCACAAAGGTCTTTTTACTGTCCTCAGGCACATTCTTGGGCTTTGCCCTGGGGGGAGCAAAGGGTGTCTGTCTTTTCACACAGAGGTGTGATCTCAGTGGGACAGACAAACAGAGCCCTAGCTCCCTTTTATTTATATAGGAATGTAGAAATTGATTTGCTTTATTATGTTTTCAACATCTTTAGAGTGACAAATTACATTTTATCCATCAGTTATTACATCAGCCTTGCATTCTCTGGATTTATCATTTTAACCCAGAAGAGCCAATAGTAATAATAATGATATTGATAATGATAATAATGTTCCTGCTGTGTTTCAGGTTGTACAGTATGGATGTGGACGATGCAGCACTGATCGACTGGGACGAGGTGGCCCAAGCTGTTGGGTGAGGTCAAAGGGCAAATACTACGTGCTATTAGGACTACAGCAGTGATTCTTTACTTAGTCCACATTAGCACCATGGACCTAGCCTGATGTCCAGCCCCTATAAATCAGTTTTCAGCACTCTGCAATTTATATGCCGATTGATAAGGGTCTGGAAGTAAGCCTACCCACCACTGATTCAGTGACGTATTTTCTCGCCCCAACTGATTGGTTGCTGTTAGAGGCTAATCATCAAACTCTTTGACCAATCGCAGTAGTCAAGCAGGATGACGCCAACTCACACCAACAAAGTTCACTTTGTGTGTGTGTATGTGTGTGTGAAGACAGCAGTGTCTTATATGTTGTAGGCCTACATCCTTTTTTTCAATGACAATAAGAAGAGGATCTGGCAGTCGCATTTCTGTATTCACAGGGGAGCGAGCAGGTAAATTAAGCTTTTACCAAAGCCGGTGGGAAGCATCGCCAATACATCTTCACCTCTTAAAAAGGCTTTTAAACACAGTTTGTTTCTGTTTTGCCATGGCCATTTTTTTAAGGACTGATGAAATCGCTAAATCTAGCTTGCTATCATCCAACCGATGCCCGGTGCTGCTGCCATGTTGGTCAGGGTTGCTAGGTCTGTGTGACAAAACTAGCCCAATGGCCAATCAAAACTACCCCTAAATTCCCTCAGTCGGCAGGACTGTGTACTTTAGATGCTGAAAAAGCCTAGAATCAAATGGTCATGGTTTGGTTTATGCAGTGGATCAGGATGATGTGTCCAAAAGCCATGGCTTCAATCAGAACCAACAACAAGGGGCGGAAAAGAGTACAGAAAAAATCTACTCAAGTAGAAGTACTGTTACTTTGAAGAAAGTTTACTTAAAGCCCCATTCAGTAAGTTTTCCCAGTTTTACTGTTGGAGAAACTGCGCCCTCTGCGTGCATTAGTATCGATAACGATATCGCCGTTCAAAGTCAACAAAACACAGCGCCAGAAGCTCTATGTGACATCGGGTACTCACCACGTGATGAAATAATAATCCATAGTTCCGTGAAACATCATTTTCGTAGCAAATCCGAATCGAGTTACTTCCTTGTTTTCATGAACACAGCTCTTCCGCTGTACAGCGCATGCGCGCATGCTTTCCTTTTTTCTTTTTTCTTGCTACGGGACGTGGCAGACAAACTGCTTAGTCCCAGTGCTGGCCAATGGAGGGCGGTGTGGGATAAATAAAGACGAGGGTCTCCCTATTCCAAGTCAATCTACCATGTCCTGTGACTAAAAAGCTGTTATATTTCAGTAAAAAATGTCAAAAATCTTACTGATTGGGGCTTTAACTCATTGAGTGCCAGCCACTTTTGGAGAACGGACACTCCCAGTGCCAGAGTTTCAGAGCGTTTTCAGTGATTTCTCGAGGCCCACAGAATATTGTGTGATATTACTATGTAAACACCGAACACGTACAAAGAACGATGAGACTCTCTTCTATCACCTGCAAAAAAAAGTTTATTGATCCCATTTTCTGTTCTTTAGTTATGAGCCGGAGAAGATAGGCTGTTTTGAGCAAAAAGACACTTTTCAAATTAGAAGCTGAGTTATTCCGCCTTTTGTGAAATGCAGCATTTCAAGCACATTCACTGAGTCTGAAGATAATATTTTATGATGTAGTGACGTGGTGTAGTTGTGTGGTGGCCTGCGTGCCCCACCCCCCTCTCCCCCCCTCAGCTGCAAACTCCTCCCCACACTACACAGCCTCACGCACCCAGTCTATTTTCGGAGTGCTCCGTTTGTGTGCGCTGGGCGGCTCCCAGCGCAACAAGGAAATGCCAACCCGGACTGCAGGGAAAGGTTTGGCCCTTCGGCGTCGGGTGCTGCCTTTCTGGCGGCTAATCGTGTGAAGAAACTATGCAGACAGACAGACAGAGGCAGAGGAGCTCAGTTGTGTGCGCGGATTGACTGCGGTTCGCAGACAACGTCAGCTGCAGACAGAGCAATCTATATGGCTCTGGCTGCAGCATGCATCGGTTTCTCTTTGATCACGGCTTTTTCCTCCTGTTTTCCGGACCTTTCTGTAATCTGGAGAGCACTGTCGCCACCTACTGGGTCGGTAAAATAGGTTATAGACCTCCAATAGCTACAATATTTGTACAGGAGATGTATCGGGCATTGATCCATGTCCCACCGTCAAAAAACGCAATTGACGACAATTGTCGTCTTTGGCACTCTACGTTAGTATTCGAATTGACGACAACTGTCGTCATTGGCACTCAATGAGTTAAAGAGCATGGAGCAGGTTAGAGACCCAAATCAGTCAATGTGTAGGGGAATTATGTAGGAACTAGATTTTCACATTAAGACACTTACATATACACTCTGGGGTCGTTTCACTTTTTGTGCTTTTATTTTGAAATCTTGGACTCCAAAGCTGTGACATAGGCAGCATAATGGGCAGTCCTGGGAAGTCTGGCTCTGGCTGGACGCTGGTGGCAGGCATCAGCACTCAGCACCCCAACCCCCCCCCCCCCCCCCCCCCCCCCCAATCACAATGCAATATGGACTGCTCCAGCTTTTTGAGCACCAGACACACCTTTTTCCTCATTCATTCAAAGCACCATTATGTATGTCAGAATCAAAATCCGCGTTGGATATTATTAGTCTGTTCCCAAATGACTGTCTAAAGTTACCACTTTTATTCACATCAGTAGGCTAATTTCTTTGAAGAGCGGTTTCTGCCTCCACATATCTACAGCAGCTCAATTCACCCTCTCAATAAACGCAATAAAACCGGCATGTCTTTTTTGCGAGTGGAAGTAATGTGTAATCTATCTCAGCCTAAATTTCCAAAATCCGTGGGCGAGACCATTTAGCCTCAATGAATAATAATGATCTCATGATGTGTTTGGTACCACTGATGGAATAATTCCTATAGGCTAATAGGCTATCAATAAAAAAATAATGATAATACAATTAAAAAAGGCTGAATCGACACGGTACGTGCGGGCATAGATTTCATTGATAAAAAATAGCCTATTTTGTGGTCACATATACTGTAGGCTATTGGCAGCAGAGTCGCATATCTCCATATCATACAAGGACTATGCTGGAAATTATATGAAGTTCAATCACATCATCAGGCCAAAAGCAACAGAGTTGCAGCTGCAAAATGCAGGAGTAGCCTGATATGAATAATCTCTGTGCAGGCGATCCCATATTAAATTGCTTAGATGTAGTAGGCTATTCTGGCATGTATGACCGTCCAACCCAACAGCCTCAGCTCTGTTGCGCACACGGCACCGTGCGCTTTGGAGACGTTTATGTAACCTTTTTACGCCGGTTTAGTGATATTTCTCTACTCACCATTCAGCTGCAATCGATCGGCGGGGTCAAACAACGTATCTAGCCTACTTGAGAGCACAAAAATGAATAGATAAAAACATATTCCAAAGTGGTAAGTAGGGCTTAATTTAAATGTAGCCTGCAAGTGCAACAATGCCAACCAGCCAAGCTCGCTGTCAAACAATTTGTCTGAAACACCCATGTGCATCGCCAGTGGGAAACAATTCAGAATTCTACCTTCAGTTACATTTTGCATAGCCACCTCTATTGCAAACTCAATCTTAGCTTCAACACCACATAATTTAAACACTTAGTCTACAGTCTACTACACACTGCAACAGGTTTAGCACAATATCATGTAAGGTTCTTGAAATTAACAGAATCTTGTGATCTGCATTTGTATCATTGTTTGCAGTTTATTAGAATATGAATGTACCGATTATTTATGGAGGATATTTGTATAGAAACCTGCTAGGTGTAGGGTTCCTTCCTACACATTTTGAATTAAAAATGTTTTTTTCCAGACTTATTTGTTTTGAAGATTTTGACTGGTGTTCAATATGATTTAGGCAGACATTTTGCCCCTGCTAACTAATATCACTGTATAGATGAAGATGTTCTTCACAGCCATCACAATATGTGAAATGATTAGTAGGGTTCCATATTATACATGTATAATAGTAGAGCATGCTGACTGTGGCTGGATCAGAGCAGCCCTCTAACTGAACATTATTCTACTGTACATCAATGCAAACTGGAGTCTCAGGTCTACACAACTTCAAGGCTAGAATTATGTGTAGCCTATCGAACTTGAACCACAACATTTTACATTTGCAAAAAAAATAATATTTCCAAGCTATTCAAGACCTGAAAATGATCAAATTAATTCTCAATACTTGTATATGGTATGTAGGCCTGCACAATATGAGGAAAATATGCGATGTGCGATAACATTGTTCAATATAGCGATGACGATACGACTTGCAATAAATAAACAAATATTAAAGTATGCATATTAGCTATACAGTTCCTATGTCTTTCTGCTTTAATAATGCTAACATAGACCCCAAACATTGAATAGCCTATGCCCACTGAATAAAGAAATTAAATACACACTGACTCAGTCTCTAGCTGAAACTACACACAGCGTGTTTGGGCTTTGGCAGAGGGGCGGAGCGCACTGTTCCAAGGTGTACGCTGGATTTACAACACAAGACAAAATGATCAGATGCTGAGTGGGAATGCATGACGCATCATGTAAATAAAACCACTTTTGTTATTCATTGCGTTTCAGGCAGTCTTTGCGATGTGTTTATTGCGCATGTTCATATTGCGATGACGATGAAAATACGATTAATTGTGCAGCCCTAATGGTATGGGGTATTTTACTTATATTCTTCCTCTGGTGCAGGGTTGGTCCATTTCACGCTGGACCAACCCCCCAGGGGAGCGTTAGCTCCTCAGTCCTGTTCACCCTGTACACCAACGAATGCAAATGCAGCACTGCCAACAACCACATGATCAAGTTCTCGGACGACACCGCCATCCTGGGCCTCATGTCTGACACATCAGACGCACTGGACTACCAACAGGAGATCCAGAACTTTGTCCAGTGGTGTGGCAGACACTTCCTCATTCTGAACACCAAGAAAACTGAGGAGATGGTATTTGACCCCAAATCCATTGGAGACCACTCACCAGTGGTCATTCATGGCCAGAACATAGCCCAGGTTGACTCCTATAGATACCTGGGCATACACATTGACAATAAACTGACTTGGAGCGTTCAGGTGGAGAGTGTATGCAGCAGGGTCCAACAGCGGCTGCACTTCCTTCGCAGGCTGAGGGTGTTTGGCGTGAGCCAGAAGGTGCTGCTGCTCTTCTACCATGCCATAATAGAGAGCATCCTGCGGTACGGCATTTCAGCCTGGTTCGGCAACCTCAGTGTGCAGCTGAAAGCCCAAATCACGCAGCTGACACAGAGGGCCATGAAAATCATGGGTGTCAGACAGCACCCCTCACTCCAGGCTGTCTTTGAAAAAACAATCATCCAACAGGCTCTAAAAATCTGCTCTGATCCTACCCATGTGCTCCACCACGAGTACCAGCTCCTCCCCTCTGGCAGGCGCTACAGGGTCCCCAAATGCAGGCTAAATCGTTTTAAGAACTCTTTTGTCCCCCTGTCCATCAAAGCCCTAAACAGTAGCTGAAGGCGTTTTTAACCTGTGTACTGTTTTTACTGCTATTTTAAATTCTATTCGTTTTTACCTATTCTACTAAATACAGAAGGCTATAATGTTGTGCAATCTGGGCAATGTGCAATTCTGTTTTTAGCAAATATATCTTTTAATCTCTTTTATGCATTGGATTGTACTTTTTGGGCAGTGTGCAATTTTGCTAACTGCAATAGTCCTGTTGTATGTGCTGTATGTATTGTCTGTATGTACGTGTTGCCTGCCAAACAGCAGCCATAAGGTGTATGTCCAAGACAAATTTCCTTCGGGACAATAAAAGTCTATCCATCCTATCCTATTCACTCAACATCAACATATTCATTTACAGACATCTTATCATTTTTATCCAACTGTGCCAACTGTGCAACGGAGAATGAGTTTGTCTGCATGCAATAGCCTACATGATTCAGATGTAACGTCACATGGTTTAGAACATTATCCTCCTCCAACAACAACAACACAATCTTTGGAGGCAATCTCTGTTTATTATGTTGCAATAAATTATGAAGCAATCAAATAATATTCTCCGGTCATGAAAATCTACCATTGCACTGACAGATAAATGTTCAAATTCCCCAGCATAGTAAATTGTATTGTATCTCTCAAATCTAGCCTCAACTCATCAGCAATATGTAGGCTACTTAACATTACATCTCAAGAGAGCATACGAGCCATGCACATGCAGATTAACGTTACACACTTTAAACGTTATTTTCACAAAGCCTTTCATGACAGCATCATTGTGCCTGTTGGTCCATGGTGCTCGGCGCTCGGTCGGGTTCAGCAGATCAGTCCGGTGTCATGTCATCAGTCCAGTTCCTTGAGGAAACGAACAGCGGTACCATGTGGTTAATCACGTTACACATTCAGTTGCAGTTACTGTATCTAACGGTGCCAACTTCCAAGCCTTAGCTAACTCCCTAATGTTAGCGTATTACGCTACACAGCAGGCCTGTGTTAGCTAAGGCCATCTACCGGTTAAAACAGCCTTTTACCCTGCAGCTGCTGTCAAGCCGTGTCTGGAGCTTTTTCCCCCAAAATGTTTGTAAAGATGCCAAATTATTCACATACACCACTGGTTACCCGCCTCAACTGGTGACAGAAGTGAATTTAGTTATGAAATAGCGTGTGAAAAATGTAAAAACCTACCGTGCTCCGTAATGGAGGTGAAGGAGAAGTTGTTTATCCAGTGCCTCTCTGAGGGAAAGGGGAGGGGGAAGCCAGACGTGCACGCGGGAGCCACTCCCTACTCTGACGTGTCAGGCTTTCCATTAACAAAATAAAAGCCGGTTAGTTTATTCTCAAAAAACAAGGTGTTTTTCCTGATATTTTTTTCCACATGTGTTTTGAGAAAAAAAAATCCTGCATTAACTTTTCAAATGGACCTAGGAACAAAGTTAAGTATACATTTAGTAAAGGAATTACCCTGCTCCATGCTCTTTAAGTAGAATTAAAAATACTGGTTTAAAAATCTACTTGGTCAGAAGTAAAAAGTAGCTTATTTAAAATGTACTCAGAGTAAAAGTTACTTAGTTACTTTTCTTTTGGGGTGGGGGGGGTATATAATCTCTCACACACAATAAAAAAGTACAGAGACAAAGCTCAAATTAGGTTATTTTTTCAAGTTCATCGTCAACTTCAACTAAATCCGAGTTTCAGTCCAGACAAGTGTTTTCTAGTCACGCATTAGTCACGTCCGTCCTGACTTCAGTAGAGTACAACTTAAAGGATGGGTTTTCCGTGGGGAATATGAATATATATTAAATCTCACGCCCCTAAGGTTTTCGAATCCGTTGAAATTTTTGAAATTGGAGGTTTACTCACAGAGATATCAACCGAAATCCACTCTGTGTGTGGGGGGGGGGTGGTGGGGGGGAGGTGCGGGTGCGGGGACTCGAAATACTACATTTCCCACAATGCACTGGGCTCGCGTGGCCTTCGTTTTTATGCCCACCCCTCAGGCATTTGGCTGATATCAAACTCCAGTAGGTGGCGGTAATGCACATATATGTTTGCCAACCGCCATAAAACTCAAAGAAGAAGAAGAAGAAGGCTTCGACAATAAAATATACAAAGAACAAGAAATAAATCGAAAATCAAATTGCCTCCAAATTGCACCAAATGTAAACGGTAGTATATATGTCGGGAGATGTCTTCATAAAAAAAAATTCATGCAATTTAAGGCATTTTCGTAGGAGTTACGCGCATCTGATGTTGTAACTATTTTCTGTCAAAATGTGTAAAAACGGGTACATTGCTCAGCGTTGATTTCGTTACTTCAACCCACCTACTACTAGATGTAAAATTTGACGAGCTTTCCAATGCCGCCAGTCCCGTGTCGATTAGTGCTTCCGTTCCCGAGATAATGGTCTCTTTGCAAGGAACTATGGGAAGCTAATATTAGCTACAGCAGGCTAGGCGGTTGGAAAGATGGCTGCCTTTTGGTTTTTGTCAAGGCCTCTGAAGGGGCGTGGAGGACCTCTAGAGGCGGGACCATGGCCAACAACAGTTGTAGTTCATAGGTGCACGACTTCCGCAAGGCGGACTTAGGCCAGATGACGCGAAACGCGTCGGCTGGCCCAAAAAATATGTGAGAGATGCTTGATATCTCTGGGAGTGAAGCTCCAATTTCAAGAATTTCAACGGATTCGAAAACCTTAGGGGCGTGAGATTTAATATATATTCATATTCCCCACGGAAAACCCATCCTTTAAGTCAGTGGTGGTTCTCTCTAGAGAGTTAGGGCTAATGTACACCGCCTCCGGAACAGATGCGGTATGGCTGCGAACAGACCCACACTCATGTAATCTGTCAGATGGATGCGGGATCTGACAAAAATAGATCCGGCAGTTTTACCGGATCCGCAACGCAGCCGTAAGGGACTGTCCGTTATTTATGAGAGGGGGGGGGTATGGTGCAGAAAGGGGGAGGAATATCAAATATTTTTTTGAGTACTGGGGAGGGACTTGTGTTTTTTATTTTGGCTTTAGGGAGGGTTATACAACTTTCATTTTTTGTTTTTGTGTATATTTTTAAATGCGTTTTTTCATTCCAAAATTCGTGTTTACTCCCCTATTTATATCTATGGTTTATCTGTATGGTGACTGGACTCCGCTCCAGACCGCTCGCCGCTTGATACAGATTTCACCCGCTCGCACTCACCGCTCCGCTCAAAAGAATAAAAGAGATAAAAAGGCCAGGGTGTTTTAATTTGCGTTTAAACGCCTGGGCAATGGGCATTGCTCACTACAAATAACATGAGCTCAGCAGAGTCGACTGCATGCTCGTTTCTCTTCCTTCTCTCTCCCAGCAGCTGCAAGAAAATAGTGGGCGTGCACATGAAGTATAGTCTTATTGGAGGCTGGAGCGGACATCACAGTGCATCAGTGTCACTCATCCAAATAACGTTAAATCTGCAAGGGATATATATAGCACCTGGATTACATACATGTTTCACATAGGGTTGTGTTTTGATTTTTATTGTTTTATTTTGTCCAATATTGAAATGTTCTACAATTGCATGTTGTGCTAACATAAACATTATTTATATCTACCACTTAGCCTATTTAGGCTGATTTGGTTGCTATTTCTTGTCAATGTATTACCCTCAATGCATGCTGGGAGATTTCACATGTGGCTCAATTAGCCACGCACCGATCATTGTGTTGCGAACATGTTGTGGACTGAGCGGTACTGAGCGGGTGATGGCTTTATAACTAGGAGATGAGGCCGTTATTGGGCTGGGTACTAAACCTTATATGCCCCCCGCATCGGAAAAGGTCATATTTTCTTCAGTAGGCTACTACCTTTGGTGTGAATATGATAAAGTGTGGTAATTTATGGTGGAGGGAGGGTCATGCATTTATCTCCAGTCACTCAGGGAGGGACATGGAAAAATATTTATAGATCTGGGGAGGGTGAAGGAAAAAAACGAAAACAAAGTCGCCCCTGCACCATACCCCCCCCTCTCATAAATAACGGACTGTCCCTAACACATCTGGTGTACATTGCCTATTAGCCTGGCAACCTGTGTTTTATATGGACAAACTTACACCCTTTTCCCCTCTCAGTAAAATGACTCCTAGCTGCGTCCAGATGAGTTTCCACAAACTGAAGGTCACCAAAGTTCCCAACTGGACCACTTTATCCTACTGCGGTCAGTATCGAGTTTCTCCCTGCATGCCTGTCTACCTGTCTGTCTGCCTGTCTCTCTGCCTGCCTGTCTGTCTGTCTAACTCTCTGTCTGTCTGTCTACCTGTCTGTCTGCCTACCTACCTGTCTGCCTGTCTGTCTGCCTGCCTGCCTGTCTGCCTACCTGTCTGTCTGTCTGTCTCTCTGCCTGCCTGTCTGTCTGTCTAACTCGCTGTCTGTCTGCCTGCCTGCCTGTCTGTCTACTAGGGCTGCCCTCGACCAAAGATTATCCTGGTCGACCAGAAATCGACCACAGCTCCGACCAATCGATTGGTCGAAACGGGGTCTAAAAAAGATTTTCATTTTTTGCAGTGTATTGTTTTTTCTTATTTTGTGCAGTGTACTGACTACTGAGTGCACTATACCCGATAGCTGATAATTATAAATAAAAGCTATTTGCAGCGTTGTAACGTTACCGGAATGGACAGACTGATCAGCCTGCCATGCAACACCTGGCCACCTGCTCAGTTCAGAGAAAGCCTGTGCGATGGTTATGTAACGTTAGCACACGTGGCATGGTTAATTAGTTGGTAGAAACAACAGCTAGATAGCTTTTGCGATTTATTCCAGTAACATCTTATAACAGCCTGTCTAACATTACCGGAGTTGGAGTGTGAGTGAGTGTGAGTGAAAGCGGCTGGACGTCCAGTCTCACTGATGACTCAATCTCATTTCATAAAGTGCGTACTGCGCTCGTTAACAGCTTGTTAACAGCTGATGGTGGCTGCATGCGTCCATTGTTTGCGCTGATAGCTGAGCCATTTAATTGTTATTTCTGGGTTGCTCTCCTTTCTGCTAACTGTGGTTGTCTCTCTCTAGCCTGGATCACTTCCTGTGTGCTTCTAGAAAAGGTCCGTGTTGCAACTTGCTTCCGGGCACGCTACTTCATTCCGGATCGCTTTTATTTGTATGAAATTGAATTTCTCCTATGAAATTATTAACACCAGCGATTGCTCGACCAACGTGAATCTTGTCGACCAAGAGCACGTCAACCAAACAATCGAGCTGGAGGGGGCAGCCCTACTGTTTACCTGTCTGTCTGCCTGTCTGTCTGTCTACCTGTCTGTCTGTCTGTTTGTCTGTCTGAATCATCCTCTCCTCTACCTCCTGTAGAGATCCTTGACTTCCTGCAGAAGAAGTGTGTTCCTCAGCTGAAGGTGGAGCTGGAGAGGCTCAGAATGGCCACTCAGGAGATATACTTCATATCTGACATCTTCTCTGAGGAGGAAGATTTCAGGGAGGTGGACAACAGCAAGCTGACCAGGGACCAATTACGACGCAGACCGGAACAGCTGTGATTGGCTGCTTCAGTCAACTGTCATCTGTCACTGGTAATTTAAAAACCAACAGTTATTACAGTAACAGCTGTTTGACCATGGGACACTATCACATTGACATTTTGTAGTGGTCAATGTCATTGGCATGTTTCTTTTTGAAGAGAGGCTTTTGATCAGTTTTGGAGTCTTAAAATTGTTTTGACAACTTATTCCAGTCCCTTTTTGTTATTAAATCCAAGTGCGCTTGTTCACTCATTGATTTTTGATATTGTGGATTACAAAACCTGGCTTTCATAAATGTTTCGTGGATGTTTGTTGATACATGACTCAGACCTTTTGCTAAGTGCCTAACCCGAATTGTACCTGTTGCGGTTTGTTTGCTTGTTTTAATGCACCATCACGTTGTAATGAAGGCCCTGTTAAATGGATACATCATTATGTTGTACTGTGTAGTATTTCCTTTTATATTTTCATCGCCAGTTGACAAAAATAAAAGTGTTTTTCTTTCCTTTCCATAATGTTCCATTTGTAGACCTGCAGAGTCATTTCAGGTGGCTGAGCTCTGAAGGCTATGGAATGCTTAATGCTCTTAAGCTCTGAGTGAACATCAGATTATAACAATAATAATCTTTATTTTTATAGCACTTTTCAAAACAAATATTAATATTGCGATGCTCTCCTGCCAAAATATCACAGTTAGCGATATAATCACCATTTGCGGTTAATAATTAATTATGCCTCCACCGGCCAGAGCCAAGCCGGAGGCATTATGGTTTCGGGTTGTCCGTACGTACGCATGTCTGATGGTGGTCAAAGTTCAAGGTCTCTGTGACCTCACGAACACCATTTTCTAGATCGTTAACGCAATATCTTGGGAACGCGTGGATGGAATTTTGTCAAATTTAGCTCAAACGTCCACTTGGACTCAAGGATGAACTGATTACATTTTGGTGGTCAAAGCGCAAAGTCACTGTGACCTCACCAATGCCATTTTCAATCTCGTTAATGTGCTATCTCAGGAACGCCTTGACGGAATGTCATTACATTTGGCTCAAACATCCACTTGGACTCAAGGATGAACTGATTAAATTTTGGTGGTCAAAGGTCAAAGTCCAAGGTCACTGTGACCTCACAGCTCGTTAACGCGATATCTCAGTAAGGGCTTGACGGCATTTCTTCACCTTTGGCTGAAACGTCAACGTCTGGACTGTCATGGATGTCAACTGCTCACTTATTGGCGGAGGCATATATCCACGGTGCAGTTGTTTTAGTTATTAATTATATTCCAGATTCAAGATGTTATTGTCACTCTGTAGTACAAGTGAAATCCTTATGCTGTAGGCTCCGTTACAGACAAGGTTCAGTCAGTAAATAGGCGCAAAATCATGGCAAACGCAACAACAACAACTATATATACCGGTATATATATATACGCAAGGCAAGGCAAGGCAAGGCAAAGTTTATTTATATAGCACATTTAAAACAACCACAGTTGACCAAAGTGCTTAACATGCAGGCAAAATACAAAATATATAGATATAAGAAACAGTAAAGTAGTGGGCACAAAAACAGTAAAAATGGAGTCGAAGTGACAGCTCAGCTCGAGTTGAAAGCCACGGAGTAGAGGTGAGTCTTTAGTAGCGACTTAAAGGACTCTAGGGACTCGGCAGTCCGTATGTGGACAGGTAAGCTGTTCCACAGACTAGGGGCAGCCACAGCGAACGCTCGGTCGCCTCTGTTTTTTCTCATTGATCTCGGCACATCTAAGAGCATCTGGTTTGTCGACCTCAGTGCTCTGGATGGAGTATGGATGTGGATGAGATCCGCTAGATAAGAGGGGGCCAGTCCATTTAGAACCTTAAAAGTAATTAGCAAAATCTTAAAAGTGATCCTAAAGCGGACCGGGAGCCAATGAAGCTCGGCCAACACAGGCGTAATGTGGTCGCACTTTCTTTTCCCAGTTAGGAGCCGAGCGGCTGCATTTTGGACTACCTGCAGTCGGTGAAGTGAGGACTGGTCCAGGCCTACATACAAGGAGTTACAATAATCAAGTCTGGAAGTAATAAAGGCATGAATGACTTTCTCAAGGTCAAGTCAAGTCAAGTCAAGTTTATTTATATAGCCCTAATTCACAAGCATGTCTCAGAGGGCTTCACAGAAAGTATGTCTAGCTAATTCTAGCTGACACAACAGTAACATGAATATACAGAATAAAGATAACATTTGAACAATTGATAATATAGAAAATATAGGAATGAGGGGAGAGCAGAGGAGAGCGCAGGAGAAGGGAGAATAGCAGGGGGAATGTGAGAGAGTGATGGGGTGGGGAGGGTATAGGAGGTGGGGAAGGAGCAAGAGGAGAGAGCAGGAGAGGGGAAGGGAGGGGAGGTGTGGGGGAGAAGAGAGCAGGGGGAGGGAGGAGGTGGGGAGAGAATGAGCAATATAGACGGAGGAGAGGGGGGAGGTGGGGAGAAGATAGGAATGTGGAGGAGGAGAGAAGGAGAGATGGGGATGCAGGGGAGGGAGAGCCAGGGTAGAGAAGCAGGGGGAGCGTCCCACATCCCCCCCCAGAGAGGACAGAGAGGAGGAGAGAACAGAGAAGGAGAGGTGGGAGGGTGCAGGGGAAGGAGTGCAGGGGGAGAGGAGGAGAGAACAGAGAAGGAGAGGTGGGAGGGTGCAGGGGGAACGTGGGAGGAGGAGGCGGGGGAGGGAACAGACCTCTCCGCCCCCTCCTCCCCCCCCCCCGAGAGGACAGAGAGGAGGAGAGAGCAGAGAAGGAGAGGTGGGGGGGTGTAGGGGAAGGAGTGCAGGGGGAATGTGAGAGAGGGGAGAGGACAGGGAGGAGGAGAGAACAGAGAAGGAGAGGTGGGAGGGTGCAGGGGAGGGAGAGCAGGGGGAACGTGGGAAGGGGCGGCGGGGGAGGGAAGAGCATGGAAAGAGAGGGGGCGGGGGGGGAGTGGGAAATGTGGGAGAGTGGGGAACAGGAGGGGAAGAAGGGAAAGGAGCGGGGGAAAGAGAAAGAGAAGGGGCGGGGAAGATCAGACAACTGACTACTCTAAGCATTAACCAGAGCTAGCTGGGACATAGTATCTAGCTAGTCTACAGCCTAATCTGGCCTATCCTACTCTGCTCTAGTCTGATGTTTGCCTGAACACTATAACAGGTCAGCCTTAGGCTGTAGCTAATCTATCGCCTACCTAAACTGTTCTAAACCAACCGGCAGCCCTCGACCAGTGATGAAGAGCACCGATGCCCCCCGCCCCGGCCCCCCGCCCACATAAGGCGTGGGAGAGAAGGCCGGGCCGGGACACAGCGGCGTCCCCACACCCCCAGTGAACGCAAGAAAACCTTTCCACCAAATGGATTGCCCCAGTGACTTGGCTTGGCTGAGGAGGAACCTTGTGAGGTCGTTGTGCTACAAGGTCTTGAGGAGATAAATAAGCCTTGACCTTGGCTAACAGCCTTAGCTGGAAAAAGCTGGTTTTTACAACCGAATTTATCTGACAAATTTAAAGGAAGAGTCAAACAACACACCAAGGTTTTTGACCACGGGTCGGTTGTTGGAGATCAAAGGGCCAAGGCTAGTGGCAAAGTAGTCTAGGTAGTTAGGCGGTCCAAACATAATGACCTCTGTCTTACTTTCATTCAGATTTAGGAAGTTAATGTCCATCCAGGTTTTGATGTCATTAAGACAGTCCAACAGAGGCTGCATGGAGTCTTTGCCATTTATTTTTAAGGGCAGGTAGATTTGGTCGTCAGCGAAGCAGTGAAAATAAATATTATATTTCTTAAAAATGGACCCCAGGGGTAGCATATATAAAATGAAAAGTATGGGCGCCAAAATGGAGCCTTGGGGGATCCCAAAAGCAAGTGGGGACGAGGCTGAGGAGTGTTCGCCCAGGAGAACTGAGAAACTCCTATCGGTCAGATAGGACCGGAACCATTGAAGGGCGGCACCTTTGACGCCGGCACACTGTTCTAAGTGGGATATTAATATGTTGTGGTCCACAGTGTCGAAGACCGCGGTCAGGTCCAGTAACACTAGTACAGCAGAGTGTCCTGCATCGACAGTTAAAAGAAGATCATTAAAAAGAGAGCAGTTTCGGTGCTATGGCGTGGTTTAAAGCCAGATTGAAACTGCTCATAGATGTTGTTGTCGACTAGAAAAGTATGTAGTTGGTTTAGAACTAGCCTCTCCAAAACCTTTGATAAAAAGGGCAGTTTGTGTCAAAGAGGTGGGTGTTACAATAAATTTGATATTTTAATAATCATAAACAAACTCCACCTCTCAGACCTGGTTAGTATGATCCCCAACAAACCACACACAACAAGAGCACTTCAAAAATATAACAAGTTTTATTACAAATAAGTTATAACACTATGCCACTATAAAAATCACGCCAAGATGGCCATCAATGAGAACTGTGAGAATGGTTAAATTTGATAGAGTTGGAATGTAAGATGAAACAGCAATGAATGGCGGGAAAATAACAGACCTGGCAACCCACCCGTTTTACTGGCAACCCTCCCAAATTAACCCAAAAAGTAACAGATTCACTGCAAGCAATACACCTCCATACGTCACTTCAAAGAATATATTCGTTTCATTGCAAGCAATACACCTATATAAGTCGTTTCAGGAATATATTCGTTTCACAGCAAACCGGTATATGTTATACAATACAGTGTTTGTGATAAAGATCAAGCCCACTGCAACCAATCAAACTAAGCCCTAAGGTAGTGTGAAAAATGGGTTTAGACTGGGGGATCACAGTAGCACGGTGTGGCAGAGCAAATCCAATCCCAATAACATGCTATTTCAAAAACAGGATGCTGCAATGTAATTAGGAATGAAACTAATAAAATTCTTATATTGATGGCCAACTGATTAAAATGGCAAGCAACAGGACATACAACTATAACAGGCCTAAAATAGATAGCTATAGCTATTAAATGATTAAGATAAATAATTGGTCCGGCCCTCAGGGCTCCCCCTCCCTCTCCCCCCACCTGTCCCAGAGTCCGATGCACAGACTTTCAGCCTCCAGAGTAGGCACTCACGTGACTAGCAATTGTCCATCCAAGAGGGAACGAACGTTCGATACGGGGGGGGGGGGACTGGCAGGGTGCGTCCAGGTGGGAAGCCGGACACGCCCAGCGGCGTACCGGACAGCAGCGGCCGGCTGGAAAGGACACCGTCAGCGGACCGCGGGTCCTCTAGTCCCGTCCCCACACACACGAGCAGTCACTGGAGGAGAAAGGCGAGCAGGATCAGTACAGCAACTTAATTGAAACTAGCCCACTCATGCTGAATGCTGGAGACAAGGATAGACCGTTCCTTTTAGGTCTGCCTAGCGAGCGTTGTCTCCACACCCGGGAGTCGGCTGGGTAGCGGCGGTGCTTCTGTAGAATGGCGAGCCGTCAGAGGTGCGTCTCGGCGGTGAACACACAGGCCAGAGCTGGAGGAGAAAGGCGAACAGGATCAGAGCCGAAACTCTAAATGAAACTAGCCCACTCACTCTGATGATGCTGGAGACAATGGTAGACCGTTCCTTTTGGGTCGGCCTAGCGAGCGTTGTCTCCACACACAGGAGTCAGCTGGGTAGCGGCGGCGGTTCTGTAGACTGGCGAGCCATCAGAGGTGCGTCTCGGCCGTGGAGAGGAGGAGGACGGAGGACGTCGGGACCACCAGGCGGGGAAGACAGTGGCTGCTTTGCGTGCGTCTCGGCGGGGACCAGACGATCCGGTTCGGTGTGGCGTGGAGAGCGAAGATCAGACCAAACAGAGAGGCCGCGCCCTTGCTGACTTCCAGTATTTATGCCCACGGCCGCCAATCTCGTTGCCGCCATTCTGACAGCCTTCCGGGTCATGGCACCTGTACAGGTAAGAAACACAACAAGAAACATCCTCCCCTAGTGGCACCCTCCCCAAGTTCAAGTCCATAAGTCTGCCACAGCCACTCTGATCACTCATTGCAGTCTAAAACATACATGTAGTGAAAATCATCTGGCAACGTGCATTAAATATTGAGTATTTAATGTACAGATCTCTCCTCCAGTGGTCACAGGAACTGACCTCTGGATGTGCCCTGCATCTTGGGGGGGGGGGGGAACAACCCCCCAGACCGGTTTCAACTGGTTTGTCAAATGCCGAACACCAGAGTCCTGGACCCTGTAGAGAGGTCACTCAGCTGACCTTTGACTGGGGAGCCCGGTCATGTGGGGCTGATCCCCTCACCTACCCTTGATGAATGACACCAAGGGAGGTGGAAAACAGCCCCAACTTATCCCAATGGACTTGAGGTGACTCCGGGGAACCAGACCGTTTGCTATTACCCATCAGACAGGAGAGAGAGTTATCTAACAGGTCACACAGACACTGACCTTTTCCTGTGGAAACATTTTCTTAAAAGACATGCTCAGAATGTTCATATAAAAACATCTCGCAATGTATGCATATCTAGGACTTCATGTTTGGTATCAAACTGCTCAGACATTGTGATTGGAGTTAACAATATGTATTTCATAGGGATGACATGCATTTAACTTGCTCTTGTAAAGGAACGAAGGAATGCAATACTATGACTTCATGTGCTTTTAACCAGAGGTCATAAAACTAATTGACCGTGTCGAAGCGGGAGACAGGACTACTCTAAAACTGTGTTGTCTCATAAGGAATGTACCATAGCCTAACCAAATTGACTTTATATTTTGTCAAGATATAAGTGTTGTATGTGTGAAATAAAGAGTCATTTATCTTATAATAAGATAATAATAAGTACAATTAGTATACAACCTGTCCCATATTATCGAATCTAGGGTAACTCTTTTTAATTCACCCGAGATAAGTGGTTTCATTAGATATAGTTTGGTTGTGTACACATATATAGGATTTGGTAAAGATACGTGTTCCAGAAATAGTTTTGGTTTATTCCTTAAATATAAAGATACACCACACATGTTTGATTTCAAAATAATCAGAATAATATGTGGGATGTAATTGTGAATGTGCCATGGCCGTGAGGTCATTTGACGAGATGTTTGAATCGTGTTATAAGTTTTAAGGGAAAAGAGAGCAGAAGCTCTTCCCCATCTGGGCTTGTCTCTGGGAAAACACAGTCATAAATCTCTCGGCCAGCCTGACTCCATCCCTGTGTAACAAGACCAATGCTTGTCTATATCTATTTTGCTATCTTATCTGTTCATCTCTCATTTCCATCTATATTTTGTCTTTCTCACACCAAGAATGATGTCAAGAAGTATAAAATAAACTTGTACCAGAATTACATAGTTTAGTTGAGTTCTAGAACTAAACTAAACCCTTATCTCAATACATGAAAGGCAGGGCCATGTTGCAAGGGGCGTTCCCTGCCCCTTGCTCCTGACAGGAGGAAGTAAAAACTGAGGCTGGCTGCTCTCTAGCAGACTTGGGCAGACGAAAAAGAACTTTGGGGGCACAACAAGGACTTTTTAGAACAGGCAGAGCCCCTTTTGACTCAGGATGTAGTCCATTGATTTCTAGGCCTCAAGAGACGGCATGCTCTTGAAGGCCATTGCAGCTTTCACCAAACCAAAAGGTGATTGTCTCATTTAATTTGCCCAACAGAGGGGCAGGTGGTCAACCTACAATTATCACGTGGCCCTATTGAGGAATGGACCGCTGCTTGAGAACGCTGTGAGCAGGCCATCTTCCCACAAATAGGCACGCTGACTCTTAAGGATGGTTCTTCAGTTCAAGACCATAGTTTTCCAAGAGGGAAGATAAAGAGGAAGCCTCTCTCTCATCGAACCAAATATTGCAGACTGCCAGAATGATATCCTCCAACCGAGAGGATCGTTAAAGACAATTAACCAACTTTGGGACCTCTCGCCTGTGCTTCCAAGAGCAGACATGGCCGCCCTTCGTCGACATGGGAACCCTGTGTTTCGGTGGGACAACTGCTGTGCTGAGAGCCAGCCACTCAACTCGGCGAAAGTCAGGCACAGTGACCACAAGTCTCGTTCTGCTAATTTGAGAGTGCTGTGATAGGTTAATATCATTAACTTAGAATACTCATCTATTGAATTAGAATATGTATTTAGTTACGTTAGGCTTAGGCTCAAACTAGGCTTTCTAGAGAATCCTTTTGACCTGCTGGTACCTTTTATCAGCAGCTATATTATTCCCTTCCTATTCCTTTCACATTTCTGCTCCTTTCTTACCTCTCTCAATCGAACAAGGTGTTATGTATAATACTGTGATTGTACTATGCTTATATGGTTTAATAAATCTGATTATATATGAGAGAAGTGGTTTGGGTCTTTTTCCAGAATACAATACTCCAGCGATGCAGAAGTAAAGCGAGAAGGACTTACTGTACACCCTGGTTTATAATGGCTCATATGAATTAAAAGAATTATATAGATGCAGCTTTTCTAGTTTAAAGCTATAATCTAAAGCTAGTGGCATCCCGAGGCATTTCCTGAAAGACAGACCATTGTTTCAATGGTGAAAGTATTATTATAAATCATAATTTTTATGTCTATATGGTTCATAATTCATAACACCATTATTATTAATTAAATTCACTACATACAGTATGTCCCCCTTAATGACAGTTCAACACAGCACGCAATATAAATATTTGTTCTCCCCATCCCAACAGTACAAAGTCATAATAATAATTGTTCCATACATGTTGCCCCGCGACATATTGAAATAGGCCTGAAGTTGGCGAGAACAGAGGGGTCCAGGTTGTTCTTTTTAAGAAGGGGCTGCACTACAGCACGTTTGAAAGCAGCTGGAACACACCCTGTGCTGAGAGAAGTGTTCACTAAAGTGAGGATACTTGGCCCAACAGAATTAAAAACATCTTTGAGCAAGCGGGATGGGATACTGTCCAGGGGGCAGTTTGTAGGCCGCAGATGGTGAACTACCTTGGACAGATCAGAGAGGGACACAGGCTCAAACTGGTCAAAGACAGCCGGGCATACAGGGGGAGTAGACGGGTCTAGGGCACACGTGGTGGCTAGAAACCTAAGAACAGAGATTTTGTCAACAAAAAATGTTAAAAAGTTTTCGCAGAGTGCAGGCGTGGGCACAATGCGAGATGTATCACAGGGATTGATAAGAGAATTAAAAATGTTAAAAAGGACCTGTGGCCTGTGGCTGTTATTAGAAACAAGATTGGAGATAAAGTCAGTTTTGGCAGTTTTAACAGCACTTTGATAGGTGGCTAGACACTCCCTTAAAATGCCCAGGGATACATGAAGGTTGTCTTTTTTCCACTTTCTCTCAGCTTGTCTACAAGAACGTCTGAGAGATCGGGTCGTGTCATTAAGCCATGGCTCTGCAGGTGTTTTTTTCCGCTTAGACCTGAGAGGAGCAATAGAGTCCAAGATATCAGTGCAAGTGGAGTCAAAGAGTGCGGTCAGTTCATCAGCACTACGATCACAGAGGCCATCCACAGTATAAAACAAAGAGTCTTTAAAAGCAGTGGAAAACTGGGATGGAGTTTGAGGATTTAATGCCCGCAGGCGGCGAGCAGGAATACGAGTTTCCGCCTTTGAACAAGGCACTGTAGCAGTAAATACAACAGGCAGATGGTCGTGTTGCAGATTTCATTCAAGTTTACACATAAACCATGGGACAGTACAAGGTCCAGAGTGTGGCCCTTTTCATGAGTCGGACCAATCACAGACTGGGTGAAATTTAAAGAATCGATCTGATTCAAGAAGTCATTCACCATGGGTTTGGTTTCACAACATACTGTACATGTATGTTAAAATCTCCAACAATTAAAATGTGATCATATTTCAGTATAACGCCTCCCAAAAAATCAGCAAAGTCCTGCACAAAGTCCTTGAATTTGGGTGGACGATAAACCACTGCGCATAGCACAGGAGAAGAAAGAGCGAGCTCAAACGTTCTAGGCTACCGGTGTGTGTATATATGACTTGGACTTGTATATATGACTTGGACTATATATGACTTGACTAAAACACTAATATATTATATCAGAAGTGTTCTTTGTTTTGTGTTCACAATAGTGATGTCAGTTAGATTTGGTTAGGTCAGAGCTATGGAATATTAAATCATCCATCTTTGCTCACTACATCTGCCTTTCTTACTGTCATGTTACTGGCAACTAAACCTGTTCAAATTTTGCATTGGGGAGAGTTCTATTGAAGTGAATGGGCAGGCATGGAAAGTCCACTGTAAACCATTATCTGTGTCGTTTCATATTTTATTGAAAATGCTTCCACCCAGACTGTAAAATGAGACCAAAGCCGAAGTTATGGACTCACTGAAGAAAGCGGGTAGGATATCTCTAACTTGTGATGTGTGGACATCCATTGTTACTGCGCACTTCATCACTGAACAATGGCAGTGGCAGCTAGCGTCTCATGGACCAGTAGCGTAGTCAGACTCGGCTCATTGGGTGTGCCACAGAAAGCCAGGGTGTGCCAGGGGGCGGACCATTTGGTGGCGGCCTCAAGGCCGCCGCCCAAAATTTTTTGGGTCTTTTCAAACCAGATTTAGAGGAATATTTGTGTGTTGTTTGCTCCTTTTCGCACTCATTATTAGCAGGTAGAAGCAGTCAATTAAATTGTATTTTTTGGCAACATGTAAAACCACTTTGTTTAGTATCTCAAAAAAGTCTCACCTACTTTTTCCAATGAGTGTTCTAGTCGGGAAAGAACGCAAATTTGGTTGGCATGTTCGTCTACTGCAGAGAGATCTGTAGCGTCAGTGTCCTCTGGCCACAAACCTCCGGTGTGTTGTTGGCTGCGTTCCCCGCTGTTAACGTCATTGTTTCGGCTGCATCATCTTCTTCATCATCTCTGTCTGTTCTCCACTGTACACCACCAATACAGGTGCGGGAACGGTGCACTTACAATCCGCACTTGTTGAGGGGGAGGGTGACGACGAGTCATCTTCTTCCTCGTCGTTTCTTGCCTTTGCCGAAAAAGCTTAAAAGCGAGCTTTGTTTCATGTCTTCCTGATTTGGCGCTGCTGCTGCTGCTGCTGCTGCTGTGCGTGCATTTGTTTACTTTACGTGGACGACAGCTTAACTAGTTTCCCATGATGCTCCGGGGCACATAGGGCAGCGGACAGTTGGACACAGTGCATGACAGCGTTGACATGTGTTTTGCAGACAAAACAAAACACTTTTTTTACCCCATTTTTTTGGCTACGCGCATGTCATGGACTCCAAACAAGAGTGATGACTGAGAGCCACACGGGTGCAAATGTGGCGGAGCTGTTACAACATGTAGAAGAAGTGATTCAGAATATACTGAAGTGAAGTTAATTTACTACAAGGATGCTGCTACAAGCACCACTGGCACACTTGTGTTTATTTTCCTGTTGGTTCTTTGCAATGCTGGGAAATGTAACCTTCCAGTTGACACATCAATTCCATTTGCTTTGATAAAGAGATATTCAACAGGGAGAGCCAGACAGAGAAGTCTGGGTCAGATCATGTCAGTTTTTGAAAAAAGGGCAGGGAGTTTTCAGGCTTTCGAATCCGCCCACTCAGGGGCGGAGCGACCCTATCAGCCCAGAGGGGGCGAAGCTCTTAGGGGGGCCCCATCAAAAAAGAAAAAAAAAAAATTTGAAGCCCAGGCCAGGCCGCAAAGAAATTTTTTGATTTTTTTTTTTTGCATGTTTGAATCAGTTTTAGCCATATTTAGTGGAATATCTCATTTTAAACACACCAATGTTATTGTCTATTGATTGAATTCCTCTCACACTCACACCACTGACTTTATTAAATAAAGTCATTTTAAGTCACAACTGTAAAATAGCTGATAGCCCCTATATCCGAAAACACAATTTGTCACTCATTGAGCCAAGTAATATTATGTCCAAGAAAGCTTACAGTGAAGCCACTTTACAGACAAGCTTGTTCCGAAGAAGAAAAAGAAAAACACAGGTTGCCAGCCGGGCCCAGTGGCCTGGCCTGGCCTGGCCTGCAAAAAAAAAAAAAATAATAATAATTGATGGGGCCCCCCTGACGAGTGGGCCCCGGGGTGGGCGCACCCTCTGCCCTGGTGTACGCTCCGCTACTGCGCCCACTCCACATTTGGATAGGATGAGCTTTTGTGGGGCGGGCAAATTTCAGAGCCAATGGCAGACCTCTGTGCAGTTCCTGCTCGCACATGTGTAGTTTCAGTGTTAGGGTTTGAAGAAGTGTTTTTCATATTTGCTTAATCATGTTTTATCTGTTGGCTGTTTTCTGCCACTCTGCTGACTGAACGGTTTACTGCACTGTGACCTATATATTTTACAGCTTGTGCAGAAATGGAACTGTCATGTGTGTGTCTCTGTCAAAATGAGATGACCTATGTAAAAAGGATGTTCACTTGTGCGTGCTGTGCTTTAAAATGAGGAAGTCTTCATCTAAAGTTGCAGAATAACAGCTTGCGCAGTCAGCGTTCAGTCCAACCGTTGTTGATGTGTGTTGAAATTATGCATACGTGTACTATCTGATAAACAGGAACTGGGAGGATCATTTCTTCATGTTGCTTCATGTGTAAACCACGAGTTATAGTAAATAAAAGACTGAGCACGGAGCATGGAGAGCAGAAGTGTCTTGGAGTCGTGCAGAGAGCCGCTCGACACTGTCTCCTTGCTTGCAAGTAAAAACTGAGAACTCGAGTCTGTCTATCTGTGGTCTGAGTGGTTTACGATCTTGGTAAAAGAGCCTGGGGAAGCTTGTCTTACAACCAAGCGCTTCATCTGGTAAAAATATCCCCAACATATTGGTCCTGCGAGCCGGATCCCAACATCGTTGACCAGGAGAGAGGGAGGGACGACGCACCGAAGTCTGTCGACAGCCGGGGTCCATAGCCGATCCTGAAAAAGTCCTGGGACGTGAATTCGTGGCCAGGCCGGTGAATTAGACCTGTCCAACCTTCTTCTCTTCAGGAACGATTGACGGGAATCCAGATCTAACCACAGACCAAAGATACACGGTAAATATAAGGTTTCTCCACCTAAAGGAGGTTTGTGAAAGAAAACTATAGTTCTCCCAGGAGAGGAGGTTAAAATAAGAGAAGTGAAAGTACTTGTGGTGAATGAAGTGACTGTGTGATACTTGTTGCCAAGTGTGAACCAACGCGCAGAGCGGAAACCTAAGCGGTGATAACAGAAACTCTGCGGTCGATTGGAGCGCACTAAGTGGTGAATTAGGAACTTAGGTTCTGAAAAACAAGTAGTCTAGTAAGAACACATTGAGTAAAAGCAATTATGGGAAGTGGGCAAGGGAAATCTGAAATGCCTGGCGATGTAAAGTTCATGGCTATGTTTAGCCCTGGCAGTACGATCTATTGCAAAAAATGGTGGGACAAATACAAGTTTGAAGGAAAGTTAGGAAAAGAGCAATGTGATGACTTAATGGCTACACTGGTGGCCACAGCAGCATGCAAGAAGGGAAAAGCAAGAGCAAAGTTAGGAGCCCAGATAAAATGTGCAGCCATCTGGGTTGAACAGGCAGACAAAAGAGAAGTGGAGAAAGAGAAAAAAAAGATACGTAGTACAGTGGCTGCATCAGTTTCGATTGGTGCAGATGAGGAGACAAACTCATCCCCTTACGAGGCGATGAGAATAATAATGGAGAAAGCAAGGGAAGATGAGCAGAAAGTGAGAGAAGAGGAAGAAGAGAAAAGGAGACAGAGAGACATCAGAGTGCAGAGGGAGCTAAAAAAATTATCTACCTCAGCCACAATGAAAGGGTTGCTGTTAGACCCAATGGCAGGCTCCTCTCCTATGATGGGGCGGAGACTGAGAAAGATTAGGGAGGAGAAACCCCCACCATACGCCCCACTATACCCTAGCACAAAAGGGCTGTATGAGGATGAGGAAGAGGACCTAGGTGCAGTAGGAGGTAGCGCCCCCAGTAAGGAAAAAGGTGAGGAAAAGGCGGCTAGCGCATTCCCCCTAATACAAGTGGCAAACCCCCACTTTGGAGTAGGCGCAGGGGCAGATCGAGATATTGATCAGACTATCTCAGTGTACCGCCCCTGGACTAAGGAAGAATGCACTAAGGCATGCGAGGGACTCACCCCATACAGAAAGGACCCAGTGAAATTTAGCGCAGACTTCAGAGCTCTGGTCCAATCATTTCAATTGAATGGACTAGAAGTCGTGCAAGCCCTGATGGGGATTTTTGGCCATGAGTACGGGAGAGTGAAGGGAGTATTCACAGGGTTAGATGCACAGAATCCACCTGTGTGTTTCGTTGCAGGAAACGCTGGTCTGGTGGCTGCACTAGACCTAGTACTCGATCGCGTACAAGTGGTGTTCCAGAAACGCCTGGACTTCACTAAAATATCCTCATGCAGACAAGAAGAGAAAGAAAGTGTACAAAATTTCCGCACCAGAATGGAAGAATGCTTCAGAGACCACAGTGGGATAGCCTATGCAGTGGAGGCAGATACAGCATACCAACAACAGCTTAAGTTGGCCCTCATGAATGGATTCTCCCCAGGCATCACTGACTTCATTAAAAAACACTGTGTACACCACAGAACATGCTCAGTAGGAGACTGCATAGATTACGCAGAACAAGGTGCAGACATCATTCAAGAAAAAAGGAAAAAGAAATCAGTTGCAGTCTTCCTGTCAGAGGACGGAGACAGTGAGGTGTTCTTTATGGGTGGAGCCAGAGGCAGAGGCAGAGGCAGAGGCGGCGGTAGAGGCCGCGGGAACGGAAGAGGGGGCCGTGGAGGAAGGAATGAGTTTGGAAAGTTCCTATGCTACCGGTGTGGGAAAGAGGGGCACATGGCTAGGGAGTGCAGAGAACAGATGAGTGAAGAAGGACAGGAACAAAATCAGGGGGCCCAGGGTGGAAATCGGGGAGGGTATCACCAACAGCCATACAGTGGCAATAGGGATAATCAAGGCCCACCCCAGCAAAACTCTGGGTATTACCAGGACTGACTAAAAGGGGAAGAGCAGGCAGTACAGATAGATTTAGCAGAAGTTCTCCTGAGCCTCTCAAAAACAACTGTTAAGCCAACCCGCACCCTATTAATCAATGGAAAACAAATCACCTTCCTATGCGATAGTGGAGCAGATACATCAGTCCTAAAAGAGGAAGTCCCTAATATGTGGCCCCAGACAGGAGTTATATATGTAAAATCGGCAAATGGCCAGGTAAATCAGAGACCTATATCAAAAGCCCTAGACATGATCGATGAGGATTCAGACACACAAATTAAAATGACATTTATACTTATCAAAGAGTGCCCAGTGAACCTTTTGGGGAGAGATGGAATGGAGAAACTAAAAATTAGTCTAGTACCAGTGACTGGAGGAATGCGGGCAGCCGGCCCAGGACAGACAATATCAGATCAAATACTAGTTCATCAGGCCGTAGGAGAGCCACATTACTATTGGGCTCTAGACATGCCAAATCCAGATATAACTAGAACAGCTGACCAACTGTTAGCCATGCTCACCCCGACTGAATTTCAAGAGACACTGGGACCAGACAAACTGCATGTGACTTTACGTTATAAACGCACCCCTGGCCCAGACAACGAGTTTGACCAAAAGATCAATCAATTAGGGCCACAGAAAGTGACATTCAAAGCCCTCTACGAGGACACGGAGGGAAACGCAGCAGTGGCTGTAATAGTACCTCCCCCTGCAGAGAAACTAATGGGATATGGCCAAATACCACACATGTCCCTAGCACGCGCCCCAGGAGTAAAATTGAAGAACGTAGCTAAAGTAGCCGCGAGGGGGGAGGAAATAACCCAGTGGGAGGATGACACAGATGGGTGGCAACGGCATAAAGGGATTAGAAGAAAACACTTAGGATTCACTGTAACAATGACCCCGAGAGCACACCTCGCCCCGATAGAACAAACATGATGTGAGTTATTTAATGAGTCACAAAACTCATTGGAACACAGCCCAGACAGTGAATGCTGTGAACAAAGTAACTCATTTATAGGTGTACTAACAGATGAAGCATTACAAGAATTAAAACAAGTCCCTGATAAATTATGGTCCAAAGGGAAGAGCGACGTAGGAAAAATGGCCAACGCTCAGCCTGTGCGCGTTAGACCTAAGACACATTACAGGCCCAATGTGAGACAATACCCCCTGAAACCAGATGCTATTAGAGGAATAACACCTGTGATTGCAGAGATGGTCAAAGCAGGCATCCTACGGGAGTGCCCAGACGCTTCCTGCAACACACCCATATTTCCTGTAAGGAAAGCTGACCAGCAGTCCTGGAGAATGATTCAGGATTTAAGAGCTGTCAATAAGGCAGTGGAAAGTACTGCCCCCACTGTCCCCGATCCACACACCCTAATGAATAGTTTAACACCAAACAAAGCCTACTTTTCAGTAGTAGACTTGAGCAACGCATTTTTCTCTATACCTGTGGAGGAGAGCTCCCAAGGTTGGTTTGGTTTCACTTTTGGTGGAGTAAAATACAGTTACACGAGGCTACCACAAGGCTTTGTTGATAGCCCCACGATCTTTTCCAGAGAAATAGCAAACTGTCTCGCAAACTTGCACATCCCTCAGACGTCACAAATTTTGGTTTATGTAGATGACATTCTTGTGGCCTCGCCAACCAAAGAAGAATGCACCAGAGTAACCATAGACTTGCTGAAGCACCTAGAGAAAACAGGGAACAAAGTGTCAAAACAGAAACTCCAGTTTGTGCAAGAGGAAGTGATCTTTTTAGGCCATAGTCTAAATAAGGATGGGAGGAAAATTCATGACACAAGAAAACAAACAGTGCTGAATGCACCAAGACCCCGCACCAAACGCCAAATGATGCAATTCCTAGGATTGACAAATTATTGTAGAGCGTGGGTCCCTGACTACGCTGAAATGACACAGCCATTATTAGATCTCATCTATGGAGATAACGATCTAAAAATGAGCAATGAAATTGAGTGGACCTTCGCAGCCAACGAAGCATTTGCAACCACAAAACATTGCCTAGTGAGCTCGTGCGTCCTCGCGTTACCTGACTACAGCAAAGTGTTCACACAAATGGTAGATTGCAAGAATGGGTTTATGACATCTGTCCTAACCCAGAAACACGGAATCAAACAACGCCCAATAGGCTATTACTCAAAGAGACTTGATCCCGTGTCAATGGCACTTCCCCTTTGTGTACAAGCAGTTTGCGCCGCGGCGATGGCAGTTCATGCTACAGCAGAGATAGTTTTGTTTCATCCACTGACACTTATGGTACCGCATGCGGTCTCCATGCTGTTGAATGAAACAAAAATGTCTTTCCTATCGCCAGCTCGATATCTAGCACTAACAGCCACTCTAATGTCCCAAGCTCACATTACTATCAAAAGATGCACAGTTCTAAATGCTGCAACATTGCTCCCTACACCTGATGATGGCAGTGAGCATTGTTGTAAGACACAAACAGAGATGACATGCCTACCACGCCCAGATTTAAAAGACACCCCGTTAACAGATGGCGAAGTATGGTTTGTGGATGGCTCAAGCTCTAAAAATCTATCTGGAGCAAATCAAACAGGCTATGCAGTAGTCACAAACAAGGAAGTTGTGCAAGCAGGCCAACTGCCACACACATTTTCAGCACAGGCAGCTGAGCTTGTAGCACTAAGCATGGCGTGCAAAAAAGCAGAAGGAAAAGATGTCACAATCTGGACTGACTCTCAGTATGCACACTCGACTATACATGTGTTTGCAGCCCAATGGGCCCGTAGGGGTATGCAAACCTCAACAGGAAAGCCAGTAACACATGCAAGCCTACTCACAGATCTTTTGGCAGCCGTGTTATTACCAAGGAAACTTGCCATATGCAAATGTGCTGCTCACACAAGTGGAAAAGATATGACATCACGTGGTAACGCCTACGCAGACAGAGTAGCAAAAGAAGCTGCGGTCGGCAGATATGGGTTTCACATCCTTGTACAACAACAGGAACCCACAGAACCTATCCCGATTGAGGTCTTGAGAGACATGCAGCAAAACGCACCTGAAAGAGAAAGAGTGAAATGGTTAGCAGACAAAGCACAACTAGATGAAGATGGCCTCTACAGAATACAAGACAAGTGGGTTTTGCCTATGAGCCTCTATCAGACTGCGGCTATTTTGACACATGGTCCTTGCCATGTGTCAACAGGGGGCATGGTAGAGACCATAGGCAAACACTTCTACACATATAACTACACAAAATTTTCAAAACAATTTTGTAGATCATGTATGATATGTTGTAGACATAATTCACAGGGAAATGAGAGACCTGCGAGAGGAAAGTTCCCTGCAGCATCATTTCCGTGGCAATATTTACATATGGATTTTATTCAACTAAATCCATGCCAAGGATATAAGTATTGTTTAGTCCTGATATGTCCTTTCTCTAAATGGGTTGAAATAATCCCAGCCAAGAATGCTGACGCCATTACAGTAGCGAAAGCTATCTGCAAAGTTATAATACCAAACCATGGAATCCCAGAGAAAATATACAGCGACAATGGGACACATTTTGTGAATGAGATAGTTTCACAGATGTCAAAACATTTAGACATCCAACTGAAACACCATTGTGCTTACCACCCCCAGAGCGCCGGATTGGTCGAGAGGACTAACGGTACAATAAAGCTAAGACTTAGGAAAGCCATGGAACAGACAGGAAGACCATGGGTAGACTGTATTTCCTTAGTGGAAATGTACATGAGAATCACACCCACACAACAGGGCTTGTCACCGTTTGAAATTGTAAAAGGAAGACAGTTTAGACTGCCTATAGTAGATGACGTCAGAGAAACAGATGAGGCGGAGTCTGAGAACACATTGGCAGACTGGATGTGCAAACTCTTTAAAAACACTGTAGTGGCTCGTGCAAATAAATTGCCAGAGATTTCTTCTGCCCTACAGGACACTGGTGTGGACCCAGGTGACGAAGTCCTCATCAAAGAGATCAAGCGAAAGAGCTGGTTCAGTCCACGTTGGATCGGCCCCTACAAAGTCCTGCTGACCACTCCGACTGCCCTGAAGATCGCTGAAAGAGACACGTGGATTCATCAGACACATTGCAAAAAGGTGATACCTTTCCAGACAACCGACGGTTAGTGGCAGGAAGTCCGACTACAAAGGGTGGCCTTCTAGTGAAGTGCTAGTCTCAATTCGGTGAAGAAAACAGCTGAGCCACTAGCACTTAGATGTTTGGAAGGGCACTGATTGGACTGTTCGCAGTCGCAGTAACACTGATGATTATCAGACTGACAAGTGACAGTCCACTACCGGACAGAGACAAGAGGTGGACATACCGACAAGACCCGTGGAGCCCAGAGGAAGAAGATAACGCACAACCAAGATTTAGAAATAAGTGGTACGCTTATGTGCATAAATTAGCAAAGAGCTTTGATAAAAATGATTGCTATGTGTGTTCAAAAATGCCTCTCTCATCTGACCAGGTTACTCTCTATGGGAGAGCTATGAGCAAGGCGCAGGCTAAGTGTTTTGCCAGCATGGCAGGGGTAGGTTACCAATCCTACCGCATCATAGTCAATGACACAGACCCCTATAGCACAGGCTTAAAGAAGGGAGTATGTGATTTAGAGTTTTGGGTAAACTTTAACCTGACCATTCGTCCCCAAAAAGGAAGAATGCGCCCCCAGAGAGTGATTATGGAAGGGAAAGTAGGTAGACACGCTATGTGTTACCGGCAGACAATTGGGTCTATTCCCGTGGGAAACCTTTCCTTTTCAGACTGTGTGGATAACCGTGCCCTTACGCAAGGGGAAGGCGCCCCAGTACAGTCTGATGCGGCATCAAACGGCACATTTTGGGTGATGGGGGGCTGGTGGCTGTGTGGGGTTAATGCATATCCTGTGTTACCTGTAAATTGGACAGGAATGTGCACACCCATTTTTGTATCGGACCACACCTTCTTCCTGGGGACCGAGAGCAAAACTGGAACCCCGACTGGTCTGCGCAGGAAGAGGGAGGTGCCCCAGTTCAAACCACATGATTCGATTTATGGGACAGATGTTCCAGCTGAATTTAAGCATTGGAATCAAGGTACCAAAGTCATGCTAGCTCTGTTCCCTTGGGTAGGCGTGGCCAAGAACATGTTAAGACTTGAGACGGTTGATTACCGCCTGGGCGTGTTTATGAATGCGTCCATAATAATTGAAAATGCCCAAAATCGTGAAATTAGTGCACTACGCACTATGGTAATGCAAAACCGAATGGCCTTAGACTTGCTCACAGCTGCTTCAGGAGGGACCTGTGTGCTATTGAATACAACTTGTTGTACATACATTACTGATGAAGTACATTCCCCGAATATGACTGCTGCGATGGACCGACTGCTGGCTCTGCAGAAAGCCATGACCGCAGACCATGCTGGTACTACCTATGATTGGTTCAGCTGGTTGTGGTCGGGCAGCTGGGTCCAGAGGCTGATCAGAGGAGGAATCATTGTCCTGTGTGTAATTATCGTGATGTGCATATTTATGGCTTGTTGCATTTCAGGTGTTAAAGTTTTGACAACCCGGCTGGTGTCAAATGCATTTGTACAATATGTCATGTTGCAGCAAGTGGAAGCAGTACAAGAAGATTACACACGTCCCAACGATCAAACCAAACTGTAAAGCCAAGTACTTATGTTTTATAATGACGATGAGGTTAGAAAATGTGAATAACAAGTTAACCTGCATCTGAATATGAGAGAAACAAATGTATAAGGTAAAAATGAAAAAAAAGTAGGGATTGTTAGGGTTTGAAGAAGTGTTTTTCATATTTGCTTAATCATGTTTTATCTGTTGGCTGTTTTCTGCCACTCTGCTGACTGAACGGTTTACTGCACTGTGACCTATATATTTTACAGCTTGTGCAGAAATGGAACTGTCATGTGTGTGTCTCTGTCAAAATGAGATGACCTATGTAAAAAGGATGTTCACTTGTGCGTGCTGTGCTTTAAAATGAGGAAGTCTTCATCTAAAGTTGCAGAATAACAGCTTGCGCAGTCAGCGTTCAGTCCAACCGTTGTTGATGTGTGTTGAAATTATGCATACGTGTACTATCTGATAAACAGGAACTGGGAGGATCATTTCTTCATGTTGCTTCATGTGTAAACCACGAGTTATAGTAAATAAAAGACTGAGCACGGAGCATGGAGAGCAGAAGTGTCTTGGAGTCGTGCAGAGAGCCGCTCGACACTGTCTCCTTGCTTGCAAGTAAAAACTGAGAACTCGAGTCTGTCTATCTGTGGTCTGAGTGGTTTACGATCTTGGTAAAAGAGCCTGGGGAAGCTTGTCTTACAACCAAGCGCTTCATCTGGTAAAAATATCCCCAACATTCAGTTAAAGCCAGCTAGCGCTGTGAATGGATCTGCTGCTGATGTTCCTGTCCAAACCTCGCGTCACCAGGCTCTCTCAGTCCAAACACCAGCATACCGTTTTACTTCATCGAACCAAACGGTTCAGCTAACGCTATAATCGGGAGAGACCATACTGTAGAACATTTCACTCCGACCAAAAAAACAAAAAAACATTGAAAAAATATTTTCTTTAAACACTAATTTTTTTAACGTTTTGGTCCCAGTGAGATGTTATGCGATCTCCCCTGTTTCTAAATATATCTGTACCGTTTGGTTTGAACCAGTAAAACTTTTTATAAGCATTCAGGAATATTTGAATATTGGACAAAATAAAATGGCAACCCTAGAAACACACATCCACCGGTGGGGTGTATATATACTAGGGCTGAACGATTTGGGTAAAAAATCTAATTGCGATTTTTCTGACCGATATTGCGATTTCGATTTAATTTCGATTTTTTTTTTATTCAAGTTTCAGTGCAATATTAACTGTAATAAATGTAAAACACAATGGAGCATTTGCCTACCACATTCAAACATCACAATCAACAAACTGCTCTATATTATAATGCAAGGATGAGAACTTGGATAAGAATTACTTCCAGCAACATTTATTTGCTTTTAAACAACAGCTGCAATTCTCTCTGTGTCTCAGTCTTTAACAATACAAACAAAACAAAAAGCACCAGCATCGCTGCAGCTCTTGAAGTAACTGCCCAAGGATCGCTTGGCCTTTTTTGCAGCCGATGGCCTGGCTCCTTCCTGTGCTGCACTTTGAGGCACAGCAGCAGCATCTGGGGGTGATGGCAGCCCTCTTCTCCTGCAAAACACAGACACAACTGTTAAGTTTCACATTAATGCAATTCACAGCACACACATTCATTCACACATCAAATACGGGGCACAGGGCAGGCTATATACACAAGCAGTGTTTCAGTGAAGCCCTATTTTGCAAGGAAAGCCAGGGGAGAGAGGGGGAGGATGAGGAGAGAGGAGTGGGAGAGGAGAGAATTAATGCAGGTTACCTTTAGTGCCACCTGCACTTGTTCCATCTCTCTCTTCACCCGGGCCTTGATTTGTGGGACATTCTCTGCACTTATGTAGCTTGTTCACAACTTTTCTGAAAAACAAAATAATTAACCAAATTATTCTATAAGTACTACATGGCTGTATTGCATTTTTAAGATTGGAACTAATTATAGATGATGTAGGAGGGAGAGAAAGTAGGGAGGAGAGATGGGGAGGGAGAGAGCAGAACGCTGGGAGAGAGGACATTAGCTACTACAGAATCATTCCATTTCCCAGACTGACAATATATTGGCTATATAATATATTGGGGGAGGTGAAGAGGGGCATTTAGACATTACTGTAGGCTTACCAAGCTAACGTTACAATACAAGTAGCCTACTGCATTCAGGCAGAGTCAGACTGATAATGTTAAGTGAGAGGGGAAGAGCACATGTAACGTGAGCTAGCCAGTTAGGGCTAGCAAGCTAACTTTACTAGCTAAATGAGCTATCTCCTTAGGGAGAGAGCTAGCGTTAGTAAAGTTAACTTGCTACGTTGCTAGCCCTAGCTGCTAGGCTAAATAACGTACCGATGGCGAGGTGTAGTCTGTGGTGAAGCACTGGAGTCTGGTCCATCTGTTGATTTCCATAGCTTTTATGACGTTTGAAGCGTTGTCGGCACCGCGCTTGCTTAACACTGTCTAACTAAATCCAAAGTAGTTCCAGCCTTTCTTCGGTGCTAAATCATCCGGCGGCCGCTTCTTGTTCTTGTTCGGCTGAAGCCATTACACTTCCGAGTCTTGTTAGATAGCTGCCCTTCCATTGTAGAGAATCCAGTCAGTGGCGCACTATTAAAAATCCAGTCAGAGTGAATAATGTGTCAACTTTTGTAAAGTTCGCTAATCGGCTCGCTAGCTATATTCTGCAGACTGCTGCAGCCATGGGGCTGCAGCTAATGGTGGTTTCTCCTCCTCCATCCAGACACGTTTGATGCTGCTGCTGCTGCTGCGTAAACATACGTCCGTCTACTACGGCGTGCTGCTGCTGCGTAACGACGTCACGTAACGTGTGCCTACATGCAGTCATGTCACATGTTAAATCGAAGCCTTTGCGATTAATCTAATTGCGTTGTTTCAAATCTCGGTTTCGATTTAAATTCGATTAATCGTTCAGCCCTAATATATACCCCTCGCAAATACAACGTGAATAGGGAAATGAGTAGTTTGTAACATGTAACGTAACATGGTTGCACACTGTGATATCCACTCCAACAAGACTTGCTTACTTATGCCACTTTTTCAATAAAAACACATTTATGCAATGACTTTACATAATGTATATTTATGTCGCATCATTTAGCCTGTGCTGTGATGTGCATGAGCAGCAGGTAAAAGTTACCAAACTAAGCCTGAATGAGCCTTGTTCATTGTTGTGAAAGTGTAGTGAGTGCTGCGCGGGTGTTCTACTTGTTGACGCCTCGCCTGACTGTGCTCGCCTGCTCTCGTCTGCTTTCCAGGCGAGGCGGCAGTCAACTCAAATGAGCCTATTGTCACCGATAGTTACAGGTGAGCTTACAACCTTTATCTGAAGGTAGTAGAAGTATATGGGGTAACACTTTACAATACTGTAACACAAAAAATGGGTAGTTATTGAGGAACTAGTCAGGAACTAACCATTAGTTCATGAATAGTTAATGATTAGTTCCTGAATAGTTAATAGGTAGTTCCTTAATGGTAGTTACTTAGTAACTGACCATTAGTTACCATGTTAACGAACCAGTAAGTAATGATTACTTCCTTAAAAAAAATATATATATATATATATATATTTTCCGCTAGTTCATGAGTAGTTAATAGGTAGTTCCTTAATGACCCTTAATGGTAGTTCTTTAAAGATCCTTAATGGTAGTTACTTAAGAACTGACCATTAGTTACCATGTTAACGAACCAGTAAGTAATGATTACTTCCTTAATTTTTTTCTGCTAGTTCATGAGGAGTTAATGGGTAGTTACTTAAGAACAGACTATTAGTTACCATAGTTGTTACTAGGGAATTAATCATTAGTTCATGATTACTTTACCATTAGTTACCATGTCTGTGCCCCCTCAAGTAAAGCAGGCTATCATACTTAGTTGGTACTAGGGAGTTCATCATTACTTCATGATTACTTTACCATTAGTTACCATTTTTGTGCCCCCTCAAGTAAAGCAGGCCATCATACTTAGTTGTTACTAGGGAATTAATCATTAGTTCATGATTAGTTACCATGTTTGTGCCCCCTCAAGTAAAGCAGGGCTTCATACTGCTCTGCTGGCGACCCGGGCTCTAGTGCTAGTGCTGCAGAAATCGCATAGGGTTTTTTAATTGTTTTAACTGTTTTATGTTTTACGTTTTGTGTCTCTATCTGTAACGTTAACCTTGCCAATTTGCACTATCCGGGAAGAACACGTTCACTCGGGACAATACTTGCTGCGGTTTAGCGGCGCTAGCTAAATCAACTAGCTTAGCTTCTCAGCTATCTGCCTACACCCCGGTGAGGACAGAGCTCGGCTACTCAGGAACCCTCCATCAAAGAGCCTGATGATCCAGGAAATCTCTGGACGAGCCTGGAATCGTTAGCAAACGTTCCGGGTTGCGAGAGGACAGAGCTCGGTGATTCTGGAACCCTCCTCTAAGAGCCGGATGATCCGAGAAATCTCTGGTGGTGTTTGGTGTGGCCCAGAGCGCCACATGCTAACTTTCGTGGCTAACACGCCACCACCACTAGCTACCTCATTCAAGCTCAGCTGCTAGCTCAGCGGGACTGCTCGTCACTTTTACTGGGCTGTGCGCATATCATTGCTGTGCTATGTCGGCACTTCTGACTTTGCTGGTGCTTTTCCTGGTAGTTGGCAAACTCCTATGCACGAGCTGGCCTTCACACACCAGGGGATCGGATATGCACCAAGTCTACACCAGAGAGGCCCTGCTAGCCCTCCGGCACAAAGGGGACATATCGCCGGGGAACCTACCGGACGATATCTCCACCATGGGAGGAAAGCTGCCGGGGAGATCGCTTCGGAGGAAAAGGGGCAGGAGAGGAGGCGTCAGGCAACAGCTCCGGAGAAGGGGTAACAAGCCTCCCCTGCCTGCTATCATCTTAAGTAACGTTAGATCGCTTCGCAACTGAACTACGGGTGAACAAACATTTCTGCCATGAGTACAGAGACGCAAACATGATGATCTTCACTGAATCCTGGCTTCGTCAGGACATACCGGACTCGATGCTCGAACTGGAGGGCTTCTCCTGCATAAGGGCAGATAGAAACGCGACTTCAGGGAAGTCTAGAGGAGGAGGCATTTGTGCTTACGTGAGTAATACCTGGTGTAGACAATATACGGTCAGGGATACGTCCTGTGACCCGGACTTAGAGCTGCTCTGCCTCTCCTTGAGACCCTTTTATCTCCCCAGAGAGTTCGGGAACATTATTATCTGTGCGGCATATGTTCCTCCTAGTGGAAACGCCGCTAAAGCTGCTAAACGGCTAGCTGACTGTGTCCACACCCAACTGCAGCGCACCCCGGGGGCCCCTGTCTTTTTACTCGGTGATTTCAATCACTGTAGACTAGAGATTGCTCTACCTGGGTTTCACCAATATGTAAAATGTGGTACGAGAAAAAACAGTGTCTTAGATAAGTGCTACGGCAACATTAAAAATGCTTATAGAGCGAAAGTCCTCCCCCCCCTCTCAAACTCTGACCACTCCACCGTATACCTCATGCCAACTTACAGAGCTGCTCTTAAGTCTAGTAAGCCCCAGAAAAAGACTGTGCTGCAGTGGACTGATGAGAGTGTGGAAACTCTGAGAGGCTGCTTTGAATGCACGGATTGGAGCTTATTTCACAACCTTGACCTAAACGAGGCAACGGAGACCATCACTGACTATATGAAATTCTGTGTAGATAATGTGATTCCCAAAAAGGACATTCTCCACTATCCGAACAACAAACCTCATATAACAAAAGAGGTCAAAACTTGTATCAACAAAAATAAATGGGCTTTCAAGAACGGGGACCAGGGGGGGCTGGCTGCAGCACAAAAAGAGCTAAACCAGCTCCTGAAGGTGGCCAGACGGAAACACAGAGCTTCACTGGAGGAGAGTGTTAGCTCAATGGACAATAAAAGGTTATGGGACTGTATGAAAGAAATTACAAATATGAACTTAAACAGAAAGCGGATTGTCACTGAAAATGATCTTGAGTGTGCAAACGAACTAAATGACTTCTTCCTGAGATTTGACACTGATTCTTCTCAGAAGGAAACAGTGGGGTGCGATATTGACTTTATTCCCATTTGTAATTCCTCTGATCGTCTTGTTATAGCACCTGAACAGGTTCAGTCTATATTTAGTAAAGTATGTACTAAGAAATCTGCGGGGCCGGATGGCTTGCCCGCCACTCTACTAAAGAAATGCTCCTCAGAACTTACGACAGCTTGGTGCCCTGTATTTCAAAAGTCACTGGACAGCCACACAGTCCCTGCTCTGTGGAAAAAGTCCATAATTACTCCAGTCCCAAAAGTATCTTGTCCATCTACAAATAAAGATTTCAGACCGATCGCCGTAACTAGCGGGGTCATGAAATGCTTTGAGAGAGTTATAATAAACATGCTTAAGACGGAGGTGGCAGCTTCTCAGGACCCTCTTCAATTTGCTTACAGGGAGGGGCGAAGCACTGAGGATGCTGTAGTCTGTGTAACTCACTTAATAAGTAAGCATCTAGAGGACCCAAAAGCCTACGCACGTGTTTTATTTGCCGATTTTAGTTCTGCTTTTGACACCATCAAACCTCACCTGCTTGTCAACAAGTTAAAATACATGAGTGTAAATCCTTTTATTACAAACTGGTTTTATTCTCTCTTAACAAACAGATCACAACAGGTGAAAGTAAATGGTTCCCTCTCTGCAGTTAAATACTGTAGCACCGGGGTACTACAAGGAGGCATGAGCTCCCCAGTTCTTTTTACAGTCTATACTAATGGCTGTACAAGTAGTCACCCGAACAACCACGTAATAAAATTTTCGGATGACACAATTATTTTAAGTTTGCTAAAGAGAGAAGACTGCCCTTCGCAATATCATAATGAGATCACCACTTTCCAGGCCTGGTGTGAGAGTAACCACCTTATCCTAAATACTAAAAAGACGAAAGAAATGATCTTTGACCCAAAGGAGCTGAGAGACCATGACCCAGTGGTCATTGATGACAGCGTTATTGAGCGGGTAAATTCTTACAGGTATCTGGGCATCCATATTGAAAACTCTCTCAAATGGAATGTCCATATTGACTACCTGTGTGGTAAACTGGGCCAGAGGCTCCACTTTCTTAGAAGGCTCAGACTGTACGGTGTTAGCACCAAGATCATGGAGACCTTTTATAATGCCGTGCTGGAAAGCCTCATCAGGTACGGTATGGCAGCATGGTACGGTACACTTCCCGTACAGCTCAAAACGAGACTTGTAAAAATTGTAAATACAGCAATGAAAGTGATTGGGAAGAGAGACTTTGCACCTCTCCAAACAATCTTCGAGAAAAAGGCCATCAGCCTAGCACTCAAAATCCTCTCACCTTTTATTCTGTGATTATGACCTGCTGCCCTCGGGCAGACGATACAGAACGTATAGATGTAAGAGTAACCGCTTCAAGCTCTCTTTCCTACCCACTTCTGTGTTATTGTTGAACTGCCCCTTCCCCAAAGAGGGTGTTCCCCACAAGAAGAGCGGGTAAGGACCCAGTCGTAGGAGGCTGTTCACTGCTGCTGTAACCTCTTTTAAAAACCAGGTCATATGCAGGTTGATTTCTTCTCACTTTTTTTATATTTTATATTTTATTATTTTATTTTTTATTTTATTTTATTTTATTTATTTTACTATTTTTATTATTTTTATTTTATTTTATTCTCTTAGCTCTTTTTTATTCTTACTCCTTGTTCAGAACACTCTACAAATAGAGGCTAATCTTGCCTGTCCTAGTATTAGTAGAGCTGAATTCTTTTTAAAACAAAGCAGAACTCTCTACTAATCTGGATGGCCTGTCCTAGTATTAGTAGAGCTGAATTATTTTTTAAACAAAGCAGAACTCTCTATTGTATTGTCTTATATTGAGTTCTGGTTTTATTTAGTTGAGTACCCCATTGCTCTTGAGGAGAGGTCTGTACCTCCAAAAAATTGTATTTATTTTATCTTAAATTATTTTACATTATCATATGGGAAATTGCAATGAGGGTTGTGCAATAAGCCCACAATGACTTGTGCAATATGCTTAGAAGTCATTAGGATGAAGTGTTGAACCAATTGAACTAACCAGTGTTCGCTGTCTTTATTTTTATATACACCGCTGGCACAATTTCCCAGTGAAAGCGCATGTTGACAAGGGACCTGTATGTTCGATGTGTTTTTTCCTGTCTGTTGTATGTATGAGTGTCAAAACCTCTATGTACTTGCGATATGTGGCTGTTGTATGGCACTATATGCCCAAGACAAATTTCCCCTCGGGGACAATAAAGTTCATCTCATCATCATCTCATCTCATACTTAGTTGTTACTAGGGAATGCATCATTACTTCATGATTATCTTACCATTAGTTACCATCACCCTACCTATAACACATAAATACAAGAGTTGTTCCAGGTGAGGTTTGAACCCTTGGCCCCAAGAACGCAAGATTATTAGTCTCTACCAAATGAGCTATCTATTTGTTATAGGGTAGGGTGATGGTAACTAATGGTAAGATAATCATGAAGTACTGATGCATTTCCTAGTAACAACTAAGTATGTAGCCCTGCTTTACTTGAGGGGGCACAAACATGGTAACTAATGGTAAAGTAATCATGAACTAATGATTAATTCCCTAGTAACAACTATGGTAACTAATAGTCTGTTCTTAAGTAACTACCCATTAACTACTCATGAACTAGCAGAAAAAAATTAAGGAAGTAATCATTACTTACTGGTTCGTTAACATGGTAACTAATGGTCAGTTACTAAGTAACTACCATTAAGGAACTACCTATTAACTATTCAGGAACTAATCATTAACTATTCATGAACTAATGGTTAGTTCCTGACTAGTTCCTCAATAACTACCCATTTTTTGTGTTACAGTATTGTAAAGTGTTACCGTATATGGTTGCATCGGGACCACTGGGGGAGCGAGCCAACACCAGTCAAAGCTGTCGGCGTACCCCCCCACACAGGACACTAAACCCGGAAAAGACACACGGCAGACGTGCTGTGTATTTCTGATATCATTTTGTTTAATCCTGGCTTCTTCTGACGTGAATAGATCAATAAAATGTTTTCCAGTTATTCCTAGGCTGCAAACATGTTTTAACATGCAAATCGGAGTGGTTTCTGACGAGAATAAAGTAACGTTACGTTATGTCAGACTGTTCTCATCCCCATCTTCCCCTCGGCCATGAGAGGATGAGAGCACGGCTGCGCGCGCCCCCACGGCCCGGAGCTTGCGGCTCGTGCATGTGCAGAGGGGAGGCGGCCATCAGCGCCTGACTGGCCGGGAGAGAGTGCTTCCAAGTCGGACTGATAATATAAACAACATCATTTGAGCTTATCCAGGTAAGATATTAATAAAGTAATGACACATTCAGCGGGAAACTAACTATAATTAATACGTGCCAACTTTGACGACATTTGGTTCAGTATTTTAAGAGCAAACAGGTTTTTTTTACTTCCTGAAAAGTTACTGTTTTGGAGATTCGAGGTCCTGCCGCGACCGTGACGAAATACTACAAAGAGATAGAGATACTCAACACTTTTTCTACTTTTTTCTGCTGAAAATCAATATATACTGTATTGGAAATTAGCTGTGTTCTTGATGAATCCAGGTCAAAGTCCTGACATTTACTGTAAAACTGAGTAATTCCTCATCTCTTCTCACATACCTAAGCAAACAGACGAACATTTATTCATTTTTTTTTTTTTTACAAACAAATACAACCTAGGCTATCTGACGTACTCTAAAACTAAACCTAGACTACTAAATACTACAATTTACACTATGCAGTCTAATCAAAACGCTCCACAAATCTCTCTCTCCCTATTCAACAATTCTTCACACTCCATAGACCCAGCATGGTGTGCAGGCACTTTTATAAACTTTGGCTGGGAGGGGCCTAGGCACAAGAGATGGGCGGGCTGGGTTTGGCGACGTCACTGATCAAGCTACGTCACTGATCAAGAGCTCAGCCAATAGAAAGGGAGGAAAATTGGGAGTCTACAGCTGGCCTTTTTGGTTTGCATGGAACTGCATGGGTATGTGAGAAGAGATGAGGAATTACTCGGATTTACAGTAAATGTCAGGACTTTGACCTGGATTCCTCAAGAACACAGCTAATTT